>NC_134834.1:122143197-122250456 GCF_004210375.1 Tachypleus tridentatus | reverse complement strand
GTGTTATGAATTAATAACACTGATTCATACATCAACATGTGGCATAACGGTATGTTATTGTTGAGTGGTTCTTAACATGACTGAAATACTCAATCATTACTTCTTGTAGTTGTTGGTATAAGGAATATAGGTTCAGAAAGTTTGATTAATAACAACAAAATATACCAATCATTCAAATTAATATAGAATTTTGTCTAATGAACAATTAATTTTATGTTTAAGGACATTAAAGTCATCTGTTGAAACACTACACGCAAAGAGATAAAGAGAACTTTAAAACGGATTGTTTGAAAATTCTGTTTCGTATTCTCTCTGAGATGTTTACCAACTTTAGGTTCCAGTTACATACAGATAATTTGAACACATTTAATTCTAGCATTTCGTTACCATTATATAACAAATACTATGCTTCATATATTTTAATATAATTTATTCTCCATATGGTACAGCACTTATTGTACAGAGTTACATCGTTAAAATCATGGTTTAAATTATTCTCAGTTAACAGATAGCCAGATATGGCTTCACTACAGAAATAACTACACACATAATATAATTTAATTTTATTTAATGTTATACTTGGAAAAATGTTTATTTCACAATATATTTTCAACAAATTATTTACTAATATTTTTTATTCAGACTTTTTTGTACTCGATATAAAGTTAATAGTCGTGATTATATTTAAATATTGATTTCAGATATTATTACATTATTATTTGTCATGTAAAATGTTGAGTTTTGTTTACATAGTTGTATTCATAGTTAATGGTTTGTTTTGATTTACAGAATTCTACCAAATATACTGCAGCATAATTATCTGAGATAACTTGAAATTACTGGTTCAAGTGTTAATGGAAACTATAAGAAGAAACGAAGGAGAAAAGATATTTCTGTTTGTCTGCCACATTAATTGGTTGAATTCAGAGTATTAGAAATGTTTGATTGGCAGACACAAACTTTATTTTGGAAGGACAATGTAATAAGATTCGCAAAATGTTTTGTTTGGCATCGTTTTGAAAAATATTTAAAACTATATACTCATAAAAGATTATACCAGATTACTGTACATAGTCTAAAATATTTAGTTTCATACTATTTTCGATAGAATATATCTTTTGTTCTCACATAACAGCTATTATTGTTCAGTGCAGCCTTCAATATGCAAAATATTTTTGGTTCCACTAGCCTTGAAATTCTCATCTACCGCACGTTTCAACAATGGTTCATCTGCGTTGTAGCATGTAAATAAACAAGCACAACGCTTCACTGAAACATACTCTACTATCAAAGCTGGAAGCTGGCTTCCTATTTACTGTAGAACACAGTCTTCAAAGTTGACAGAAAGAAGTACCAGAAGTGTGAGGAGAGTAAAGTATCAATGGGAAATATATTTTCAGTGTAAGAAAACATCAACTTTGACACGATATCTTACCTAAAAATAACAGGAATCACATTGAGAAGCTCATATTGACTTGGTGGAGGAACCTAGATGAGCAGTCCTCGGAAAGTGTCCACAAGATGCCCTCAGGTGTGACTTCTCTTCTTGGAGGAACACTTGTGGGATAACGTGTAAATAACTAGGTACACTCTTTTTCCTATCTTGAAAGTACGGGTCACGACGCTGTGTGTAAAATGACATTTTAACTGTAGATATCCGGGCTGATCCACCTTCTTTTCCATGTTGGGGGGAGGGACATCTTAGCAGATACAGCACATATAAATTTGTCCATCTTTCTTTTTTCCCATGGTAGAGTGGGGAACATCTTAGTAAACACAATACATATAAATTACTCCACCTTCTTTCCCATGGTAGAGTGGGGAGCATTATAGTAAGCACAATACATATAAATTAGTCCACCTTCTTTCTCATGGTAGAGTGGGGAACATCTCAGTAAACACAATACATATAATCAGTGTTGTCGAGAAACCCACTTGTAGAGAAATATATATGGTGTGGTGTTTGTCAGTGCAGTTTTTTACATAGTATAGACCTCAGTTTTGTGCCTGGTTTTTGAATAAATTTGGTATTAACTGGAATGTCGTATTTTGTTACTAGTTTTTGCCAAATGTTGGTTATTTGTTTGCTGATGTCAGGAATATATGGTATACAGCGTTATATGGTTTCGTGATTTTTTTGATTCGTGAGATGTGTTTACTTTAGTTGGTTGATTTTGCTTTCTGTCTAGGTGTTTGCGTATAATATTTTCTACGGTTTGTGGAGGAAACTTATTGATGTTGATGAAGTATTGTTTTATTTTGTCTGATTCATCGTTAATTTTATCTGGTGAGCATCGGTGTTTGGCTGTGTTTATTTGGTTTTTTAGTATGTTGAGTTTTATTTTGTTTCATGTGCTGAGTCCCAAGGAATGTATAGTCCAGTATGGGTGATTTTTCGGTGGATTTCTGTTTTGAATGTGTGTCGGTTCTTGTAATTTTGAGGTTAAGAAATGATATTTGATTGCTTTCTTCCTGTCTATACTATGTAAAAACTACACTGACAAACACCACAAAACGTTATTTATAAAATACAATGTGATAACTGCCACGACTTCTATATTGGAGAAGCAATTAGAAAAATGGAAACCAGATTAAAAGAACATAAAAAGTCACCTTCACTCGTTTTCGAACACTGCAAGTCAAACACAACATAACCATAGAAAACACACAAATACTAAATAAAGAAACAAACATAAACAAACGCAAAATTAAAGAAGCCTTACTTATACAACAACGTAAACCCAAAATAAACCAATATAGAGGAACGCTTTTATACCTATATTAAATGTAATAAAATAAAATTATATTATATATTCAAACATCTAACACCGCCCACTACATTCCGACACCCAGTTACACAACCCCTTTCAAAGATGTGGTCAGCTTTCGGTCAGTTACCTCTTTCTTCATGAACCTGACGATGACAGAAGAAGGTCGAAACGTTGTTCGCTCTTCTATGTAAAATATTTTCTCAACCCAAACGAGCCGTTTTGCATATATATTACAATTCATATAAATTAGTCCACCTTCTTTCCCATGGTAGAGTGGGGAGCATCTTAGTAAACACAATACATATAGATTAGTCCACCTTCTTTCCCATGGTAGAGTGGGGAGCATCTTAGTAAACACAATACATATAAATTAGTCCACCTTCTTTTCCCACCTTCTTTATGTAGAGTGTGGAGTATCTTAGTAAACACAATACATATAAATTAGTCCATCTTCTTTCCTATGTAGAGGGGAGTATCTTAGTAAACACAATACATGAAATTAGTCCACCTTCTTTCCAATGATAGAGTGGGGAGCATCTTAGTAAACACAATATATATAAATTAGTTCACCTTCTTTCCCATGATTGGGTGTGGAGCATTCTTCTCAACGCGATACATCTAAACGGGTTCACCTCTTTTCCTATGATAGGGTGGGAAACATCCGAGCTAAAACATTACATCTAAAGTGGTCCACCCTCTTTCCCATGATTGGGTGGGGGGCATCCTAGCCAACACAATACATCTAAACTGGTCCACCTCCTTTCCATACCAGATCTCCAAAGAACCAGCCTGCAGGAGATGGTATGAATGGAGTTTCTCGGCCGACTAGTATATTCATTGGCTGCTACAGCTCCTTCTGAAACAAGATAAACCTTTTAACACAGTTAAGATGTCTTCTCTGTTCGTTTGCCTTAGAGATTTTTGTCTTTAAACAATTGCCATCTTGGCTCATGAGATTTCTCATAGTTCAGCATGTGTCTTCCAACAATCTTAGAAAAACTTACTTCCTATTTTCTCGTTCTCTCTGTGGTATTTAAAATTTGTTTTGTAGATTTACTAGTTTTTAATAACAGAGATTTGCTTTGTTTCTCGAATTACATTTTTTTTCTATTTATTAACGTAGAAATCCATATCACTCTTTCTCTATCCTTTGTGAGAGAAGAATGTTTACCAATAAGTGAAATTTCAACAGTGGCGAGGAGATGAAAGTTACGTGTTGATGACGTGACACCCACTTTTCATATATTAGTGAACACCATTATGTAGCCTGCAACTTCATTCACATCTATTTGACACTCTTTCATCCCTTCGATGTCAATAGGAAATTCAGCAGAAGGTCAGCTTGTTTGTTTACGTTCATCTACTTCTAAGGCTATGTGAACTTCCACTGAGGACAGTATTCGACCATCCTCTCATTATGTGGGCTTAATTTCTCATGTATATTCCATTCCAGGTCTTTTCCCTCTTTCACAATCCCGTTTGTATAAATCTAATCGTGATGTATTATTTCTTTTTCATCAGTTACTTACATCTGCATACATACTGATTTCTTTTTACACCAACTACATTTCCAGAACTATATGTCTGGTCCTCGTAGTCTTACTGATTCACTGATTAAGAATTATAGTTATTTTTACATGCACTATCTAGATTCAGAAACTGTGGTATAAATTTTGAATTTTTGGAAAGCTGACCCATTTATTCAGTTCAACTACCCAGTACACAATTACCCTGTCTTTTCCTGAACCTTCTTTGTTTGCCTCCTTGCACTTTACGTCTTCATTTCATGTCAGAAGTACTTCATAGAGATGCTGTTCCCTTTGGAATGATTCTCATGTATTTGAAGCGATTAATTTGAAAACAGATCATTTGTATCATGATCTGCCTATCAAATAGCCGCTTCACTCACAAGTTTTCTGATGCGTATGTGTTCATTTGGGTAATTACGACTTATTTTTCTTTAATAATGAAATTTCATGAGTGGAGCAGTATAGAGGGAGCTATTAAACAATAACATCATTATCCATTAATAAAAATTACGTGAGTTCAGATTGAAGTTGCCTAAAACTAGTGTCACGCAGATACTCAAGGCAGATGTTCACAGAAGATATAATATCTGTGTGAAATGGTAAGCGTCTAATGGAAACACATTTTCATGTAAGAAAATGTTAACTTTTCCAAAACCAGATGTCTTCTGAACTAACCAGTTGGAGATAATAAAATGGGGTTTCAATCTTCATCTCTACATTTGACACAATAGTTTTATGATGTGTTAAAATTTTTCCTTCTTGTTTTTACTTTAACGTTTTCATGCTGTTTATTACTGTTTATTTTGTACAGTTATTAAGTAATTGTAGTTTCAAAATTCACTTCATTTAAACACGAATCTTAAATTTCGTGTTACTGTTCATACACTTTTCACCTGGGATATTTTTCAACACATTTCTCAATCGGTCTGAATTTTCTTTCTTTTCGTTTAGATTGATGCAGTCTTAATCTGTCTACTAGTGAAGTAATTTCTTTACTGGAGGTAATAGCTGTAATGGAAGTCCTTATACCTTTGAGTCACACTCACTTTCACATCTGTTACTGAGTATAACAGAATCAATGGAACCTGGTATCCATTACTCAATACCTATAAGATCCTACAGTGTGTTCTTTCAATACCCAAGTGTTCTGATAGTTATCTAATCAGTGAAATACTCAACCTCTGTACACATTTACCACCCATCTCAGAAAAAACAGTCATAACTTTTTGGTCTCCAATACCACATCGTTTTGCTTAGATAGTAAATTAATTCTATTTAGTTAGACCAAGTTACTTATATATGTTTCCTTCTCAAGGTTTTATACGTCACTCAGTCCACACCTGCATCTGTCCTTTTGATAACACATTTATGGCCAGCTCAAACTTAATTTCCAGTCCTTATCCTTCACAAAATACCCCCTCTAAGTACTTCCCCTTAAATATCACTCATTCATCAGACTCGGTGTCAAATTATCATTCCACTATCACCACTCTCCGGTTTCAAACGTGGCTTTTGGATTAACTGTACATGTAGCTTATTTACTTTTCATTTCTATATATCATTTTTCCTATACTATACTACACTAGAGAATGTTATAACTGTACAATCTCCTGCTGGTTAGTTTGTGGTAAAACTGGTTTTAGAAAAGTACTGGACCAACCAAATAGTATTAGTTGGTTAAGACACCCCTGTCATATCTTTTCAAAGGTTGATTCCAAGGTGGTCTGGTATAGAAAGGAGACAGACTGGTCTAGATGCACTGTGTTGGCTAGGCCATGGGAAAGGTGGACCAACCATCATATCTACAACTAAGGATGCCATCCTCTTTTTGACACCCAGTTTAGTGAAACGTACTGTCAACGTGGGCGAAGACTGTATCTGGTTATGAGCGTTGTCCCACATGTGTTTTCCTCTGGGTTGGGATGTTGCACTCCAATAGAGATGCATTTGGACACTTTCCGAAGGGTGCTCATCACTGTTTCCTCAACCAAGTCAGTGTGAGTTTAGGTAAGATATCGACTCACACTTCTGGTACTTCTTTTCTGGGAAGCGGCTGCGACAGTAGAAGTAGTCACGTTCCTGTTGAAACCTTGGGTAGGTGGAACTAGTGTCGGCAGAAACTGAACAGTAAAGCCATCTTATGAGAAGTGGTATCTATCGGAAATATATTTAGGGTGTATAAGAAATATTAAGTTTTCTTAAATTCACAATCAACGTACAATAACTTTTTCTTTAAAAAATATAGACACTACATATGTCAAGCAAAGCTGAAAATTGACATTACCAAAACTGTATTCAAATTTTATGTGTGTATTCTAGTGTATATATAAATAACTATAGATAAACGTATTTATTGGTCCTTCTGTTTGTAATTTCAAAAGTAGAATTATTTGGTTTTCTTTATACAAAATACTTACCGTCATAACTTATCAGTATGTTTAACCTGTAAAGGCAGATCACAGATATAATGACACATTTAAATGATATAACAGTAATATCTGATTCTATGTAGTCCAAAACATCAATTATGGTAAAGATATTGTTGAAACATGTTATTCAGAAGAGATTCAAAGAGACTATATCCACATGTTCAGATTATTTATTGATACGAATAATTTAAATCATGTATATGTTTTTGCAACAAAATTTTATCAAAACTGTTGGTGTGTTGTATTAATAAAATTATAAAAACAAGAATTAAAGTCTGAATTATTTAAACAGTGAACAGACAGTTTGTTTGACATATTTTTATTGCATTGGTTCTTGACCAACATGAGGAATGCCTTTACATTTGTTAATTTCAATACGAGTATGTACTGAAAATACAAAGTACAAACTAATTTACATTTTATCGTATCTTTTATAGTGCTACTATTATTAGATAGGCTTGTTTAAAAGATTCTAACAAACAAGTTTTAAATCTTCATAACATGTTCGATCCTACCTGATTTATTCAATACTAAATTATTATTTAACAGAAACTGATCAAGAAAGCATTTCTATATTTACTGAAATATTAAAATTGTTCGTGTATGATGATTTAATACATTTTATATTTTTTTAGTAGGATGCACAGGGTTCAGAATGTTATATTAAAATAATTTTGAATAACCAAATCAACATCTTGAATATAAGGTTCCAATGGCACAGTACCAACATTATTTGTAATTTAGTTGTAACTTAGACTTTGTCACATTTGGGAAAGTATGTGACGGTCATGAAAAATAATCATGTACATGGATTGTGAAGATATGTTCACATGAAGGACTTTTCAAGATGGAGATAATCCTTAAACTTGAATTAAGAAACAAGGCAACATTTTCAACAACTTTCACTAACACTATCTTATTGGTATAACTTAATTAACACTATATTAGTCCTGTAGGGCCAGATGAGTAGTCGCTTGACTCCCAATTTGAGGGTGACGGGTTCGAATCCATATCCCACCAAACATGCTTGTTCTTTCAGCCAAGTGACGATCAATCCCACTATTCATGACTAGCTGAAGAGTTGGCAGCTTTTTACTGCTAAATTAGGAACGGCTAGCGGAGATAACCCTCGTGTAACTTTGAGAACTTCTATTCCAACCTTGCAACAATAACCGCAGACTAATTTAAAATTATATATTCAAACATCTAACACCACCCTCTGCATTCCGACACTCAGTCACACAACCCCTTCCAAACATGTGGTCAGTTACCTCTTTCTTTGTGAACTTGACGATGACCGAAGATGGTCGAAACGTTGTTCGCTCTTCTATGTAAAATATTTTCTCAACCCAAACGAGCCGTTTTACATATATATTTCTCTACAAGTGGTTTTCTCGACATCAATGGTACTGAGAAATTATATGAACACCTAACAGCTCTATTCAACTTATCATTTTCAGCATCACTGTTTCTGGGAAGGCAGCAGTAATTTTAATGTTCCAGAAAGAAGGAAAGCCAGCAAATAAACCAAACAGTTACCGCCTGATTAGTCTAACTGGCTGCATAGGAAAAATATCAGAAAGAATAATTAGTAACCGACTATCTATATACTTAGAAATAAATTCAAAATTACCTGAAATTCAAAACGGATTTAGAAAATACAGACAAACTACCTAATCAGATTAACTGAAACAATTGCAGACAGCTTTAACAAAAAACGAATGCACTGTAGCTTGCTTTCTCTACATTGAGAAAGCATTTGACACGGTGTGGCATAACGGATTACGTCACCGGTTAACGTAAATGGATTTACCCCAGGATTCGCTGGCTATCTAACTTTCTGGGACAATAAAACGTGTAAAGTAGATGTGAATGGGGCCCACTCAGGGTCCTATTCACCTGAGGCAGGAGTCTTACAGGAAGGGATAGTTAGCCCTATCTTATGTATCATGTATGTGAGTATTATGGAACAGTCGGACCTAAACTTAGGTTTTGCATCACAGTTTGCTGACATTGGAAAACTGCCTCCACTCCTTCAATAGCAGCAACAAACCTCCAGCCAGTCTTGAATAATTTAGAAGAATACTGCCAGAAATATAGAATAAAAATAAATATTCCGAAAACCCAAGTAATATCATTCACCAGATTAAATACACTTAAAAATATACACGAACGGATCATTTTTACAGACTGCTACTTCGGCTAAATTTTTAGGATTAACTTAGGACACCAAATAAACGTGGTTACAGCATACTAACAATATCCTGACTGGAATCTGGAAAAGATCAAATGATGCAAGAAGTTTTTCAGGTAAAAATAAAGGCACCTGATAATATAATAAAAACCTACAAAACATACATTAGACCTATAACAGAATACGCATTACGTTCAAAGATTTGGCTTGTTTGTTTCTGAATTTCGCGCAAAGCTAGTGGTCCCTAAGTTAACCAGCCGTGGGGGTGTATAATGTGACGGTCAATCCCACTATTCGTTGGTAAAGAGTAGCCCAAGAGTTGGCGGTGGGTGGTGATGACTAGCTGCCTTCCCTCTAGTCTTACACTGCTAAATCAGGGACGGCTAGCATAGGTAGCCCTCGAGTAGCTATGTGCGAAATTCCAAAACAAATAAATAAACCCTAAGTTATCAGTATAAGACTGTAGGAAGTCAACTAGTCATCATCACCCACCCATGTTCTTGGGCTACTATATTATACCGTATAGTTTTCACTTTAAACAGAATTTATACACTGGTCTGAAGGTCAACATAACAAACTACAAACACTGAATATCTACAATCACCTAGTGTATGACTTCTCTGAATTCTAATTCATTTCTATTCAAATGAATACTTCACTGTAAATTAATGAACTAATTGTTTAACTGTATGTATATCGATGTACCTAAATATATCTTAGTGTAGTTTACTGAAACTTAACTTTATGTTCCCTCCAGCTAACACCTAAATTAAAACATTGAAAACATAATTTAAAATCATGTATGTTTGTATGAAATAACTTTTAAAACTCTGTTTATTTTATGGTTTTCTATAAAATCAAGAAAAGTTGAGCTGTTATGTTTGTTCGATTTCAGCTTCGATTCAAGTTGTTTCGTTCGATTTCAATTTTCCAGTTCAATTCAGTTTTGATTTTAATTCCAGTTTTTGAAATTTTTTAAAATGGTTATTACTTTCTACTGCACCATTGTGCACTCTTTTTGTAACTTGTGACCTTATTATACATTACATTCACACCTTTTTTGAAAGAAGATATCTTTTTCATCTCCATATATAAGTTTTTATAGTTAACCTTTATAAATTCCACACTTAGTAACATTATCTATTTTTCCTTCTACTCTCCTGTTTCTTTTCTCTTTCTGAAGGATGAAGCACCGAGTTTGTCTTCTCCTATTCATTATCATTTTTGCTTCTGTTCAGTTACAATCTTTTTAATACACATTTAAGACAAGTATTAATAAAATCAACATATTTAACAGAAAACCACTCATTCTTTCCCATACTGTTTTATTTAATTTTCATATTTTATTTAAACTCTTTAGTAATGCCATTTTTTAGAGTACTCGAGTTTTCATTGCTTTTTACAGCCAATCTAAACATCTTTTCCAACTGATGTACTGGATGCCATCTGCTCTTCACATTTCCAAGTTACTTGAAGTTCAAGTTTAGGATTCATTGCACACAATATGACGTTAAGTTTGATCAAATGATTTACGGCTTGTTCCTGTTCTGCTTCACATATCAAAACACTAAATCTATGATCTAGATATAACGATGCCAGTATTACTTCATTTTTAAGAAGTTTTTTCCTAACTTTCATTAATTCTGTGATGTTGTGAGCCAGCAGACGTTTGATTATGGATATTTCACTTTTACAAACAAGCCACACTTTATAGAAGTCTCCAGGAGTTAAATTTTCTTCTTGTAACTGTACTGTAGCTTTTTAGCCGGTTCTAATACGAGTTTAATTTATTGTAATTTATTTCAGGATTGAAGAGAATGTTTTCAATTATTTCAATAAACGGTGGAAGTTCCACTAAACGTGAGATCACATCACATGTTGAGCACCAAGTTCCACTAAACGTGAGATCACATCACATGTTGAGCACCAAGTTCCACTAAACGTGAGATCACATCACATGTAAAGCACCAAGTTCCACTAAACGTGAGATCACATCAGATGTTGAACACCAAGTTCCACTAAACATGAGATCACATCAGATGTTGAGCACCAAGTTCCACTAGACATGAGATCACATCAGATGTTGAGCACCAAGTTTTACTAAATGGGAGACCACATCACATGTTGAGCACCAAGTTCCACTAAACGTGAGATCACATCATATGTTGAGCACCATCGCATCTCCCGTCCACAATAAGCATATGATATTTCTTTGTCTTTCAAATATTCTTCATAGCTGGAGTTCGCAGCTTTTACGCCTGAGAAATAGTAATTGCACACAGTTCTTTTACTGCAAGTTGGAAAGTGTAAGCAGCACATTTAACAGAAATAACAGTCTAGTTTAATATAGTTCACTTATATCACTTTCATCACTAACAGTCTAATTTCCTTCATCGGAAATTAATTCCACAACTTTAACTACATTTCTAACATTATCAGTAGTAATAGAATACACTCAAGTTATGTTTCGATATTTATAACTATTTCAATGATGTTTTTTTTTACCAGAATGTATATAAGTTTGTAACAGCTAACGTTTTTATTTGAAGAAAGTCGCTATCAATGACTTAGACATTAATGGCTAGCACAGACCTATCAAGACAAGATGAGATGTTATTTTTCAATGAAAACATCTGTTTTGCAGCTCTTCACTTATTTGCTTTACAATTTCTATAGCTTTATATCATATAAATCTACTATTGTGTCAAGAACATTTGTAATTGGATCGATCACTTTGAAAACACACTCTCCTCTACTGTAGGAAAAGGTCTCAAATTTAGAGTCACCAACTCTAACATAGCATTATGAAACCTTTTTATGTCCATTGCAATATTTATCGTTGAAAAAAACAACTCGTGAATAGTTTTTCTACGCTTGGTGTCGCTGTGATCTTGAGTCTTCTCATATTGCAGTGGTGTTTTAGTTTGTTTTAGCAGTTTTCCATTGTCAGCAAACTGTGATGCAAAACCTAAATTTAGGTCTGACAGAGGCATATTACTCACATGCATGATAAATAATATAGGGCTAACAACCCCTCCCTCCGAGACTCCTGCTTCGGGTGAAAAGGACCCTTATTCACCTCTACTTTGCACATTCGGTTGTCCAGAGAGTTGGACAGCCAGCGAATAATTTCCTGGGATAAAGCAATTTCCTGTAACCTACGTCGTAATCCATTATGCCACACTGTGTGAAACGCTTTCTCAATATCGAGAAAGCAAGCTACAGTGCATTCATTTTTATTAAAACTGTCAGTAATTGATTCTGTAAGTCGAATCAGGTGGTCTGTAGTTTGGCGGTTTTTCGAAATCCGTTTTGAATTTCGGGTAATTTTGAAATTTCTTCTAAGTATACGGAAAGACGATTACAAATTATCCTCTCTAATATTTTGCCGATACAACTGGTTAGACTAATTGGGCGGTAGTTGTTCGGTTTATTCGCTGGCTTTCCTTCTTTCTGGAACATTAATATTATTGCTTCCTTCCAAGAAGGCCCGGCATGGCCAAGCGTGTTGAGGCGTGCGACTCGTAATCTGAGGGTCGCGAGTTCGCATCGAGGTCGCGCCAAACATGCTCGCCCTTTCAGCCGTGGGGGCGTTATAATGTCACGGTCAATCCCACTATTCGTTGGTAAAAGAGTAGCCCAAGAGTTGGCGGTGGGTGGTGATGACTAGCTGCCTTCCCTCTAGTCTTACACTACTAAATTAGGGACGGCTCGCACAGATAGCCCTCGAGTAGCTTTGTGCGAAATTCAAAAAAGCAAACAAATTTCTTACGGGAAAAATTGATTCGGTTAATGAACTGCCTTCTGGAACGGATTAATTTCGAAAACCGAGTTGCCATTGTATTTGTAAATACTTATCTGTTGTCGTTTATAGTTAAAACAATGGTTTAAACAATGTATTACGTAATATTTTAAAAGTAATGCTTTTTTTCACAGTGTCTGTGAACATTTTCTGAAGGTGACGTCATCAAATTGTAAGAAGCGAAAGTGTGTAGATGAAAACAGAAATTTTAAGCCAGAGTGGGCGGAATATTTTACATTCACCGTTAAAGGAGGTAAATCTTTATATATTACCTGCAACGTGTTACTCAGTCATTACAAAGCCAGTAACTTGAAACAACACTATGAAACAAATCACAAAACGTATCGTCTGATTATCCACCTAAATCATAATTACAGATAAAACAAGTTAACTGTGTTAAAATCATCAATAAATAGCCAGCAGACACTGTTTACAATGTTCAGTAAGGAAGTTGATACAACGACTGAAGCTAGTTCTGTTATATCATGGAATATTTCTCGTACTAAACGCCCATATTATCATGGTGAATTTGTTAACAAGAATATCGCTGAAGTTACTGCAGTGTCACTTTCAAATAACACAAAACTTCAGTGATTAACAGCACAACCAGTAGCTTCACGCCACACTAAAGAGAGACGTATCTCCCAGATCAGCACTGAAGTCGCACGCAAAATGATTTAAAGAATTCTCTTGCATTCAGCTCAGCCCTTGACGAATCTACAGACATACAAGGCAACTCACAACTGGCGGTATTTATTCGTTATGTTTCCTCTGATGTAACTGTGAAAGAAATGTTGGACTTTCTGGCACCAAAAAAAACAACTCGTGGTGTTGACATTAAATATGCGTTTGACAGAACAAATACTGATATTCCACTGGGTAAACTCGTCAGTGTGCAACAGATGTAGCACCTGCAATGGTGGGGAAAAATGAAGGATTAATTGCACTTATGAAAAGTGATCCCAGCTTTACAGAGTTTCTCCTTGTTCACTGTATTATTCATTGTGAACATCTGGCAGCCAGGTACTTCAAGCTTGATTTCTAACCAATACAAACTGAGAAAGACAACAATAAAATGTAAGCATAATATTATTGAATATTTGCATATAGTAACTAAGGAGACGAAATCTTAAAGCAAGAATCGAACTGTGCGAAGAAAGAACTAAATTTTATATTCAAAAGTTTCTCACCTTGCATTTCATGGGTACTTCGACCAGTAGAATTTGTAGTTATAACGTTTTGTATAAATATTTTAATTCTATATTCTCATAAGTTCTTTGTATGAATATGAATTAAATTCTTGTAGTAAGAAACAAAAATTAGACAACTAGTAAGTAACATTTACATCACTATATAACCTGTGTGAAGCTAAGCAATTAGGGTTAGCAAACTTTGGGCTGGTTTGTATTATGTCATACTGAAAACAAAAGTGAAAGTGAATATTTTATAAGAAAAAAGATTCTATTTTACAGCAAGTACTACGGGCGAAAAGTGTTCAGATTGTACTGATATAGACTATTTTTTATCAATTAAATGTGGTATCATTTGTTGAAAAAATACTTTTTAAGAAAAACTCCATTCCTTAAAACTATATAAATTATACCATTAAAGATATAATAACATTTTCAGGTTCAGGTCCAGTGAAAGGTCGAATACTTTTACAGAGTTAAATCTTATGTTTCCTACAACACTTACAAAAGAAATTTCGAAAGGTAATAAAATTGTAATTAAAATGTGTAAAAATTTTAATTATATGGTTCAAAGTTTCGCCGGTTCAGTAAACACTGTAGGACAGTGGTTCCCAACCAGATAACATATTTTTTGTAGGCCATGTAGGGTTTATGCAACTTTTAGTTTGTTGTAATATTTTTTTCTTTTCCAAATGTTTCGTTTTTGTTTACATATCATTAAAAACTAGTTATAAAAATTTGTTTTGGCCACCTTCACCTTTATTCTTAACTAAATAATCACTGTGAGGTCTGCGAGAACATATTAAAATTTTTTAGAGGTGCGGTTTATAAAAAAGGTTGGGAACCACTGCTGTAGGATCTGAAGTCGCAGGTGTTTCAGTGCTACTGCTCATCCATTTTATGTATGTCGAATTTCGCAGCATATGTGTATGAAAGTGTTATTTGTGCACTTGCTCATAAAATTTACTGTTCTCTTGTTTTAAAGTTGTCAAGTTTTGAATGCGGTGTTAAATTTATCTTAGTTTAAACAATAACACAAATGCAGTAGGCCTACCAACGTATTTGCCTACAAAACTACACTACTTCGGCTAGCGTACATTACTGTATAATGTATACATGCATATTACTATTTATTCATTAATGTTTACATTTTTGTTGTATTTCTTAAAACATAGAAAGTAAATGAGAAATACGTTAATTTCAAGGGCTCCATGAATTATAGTTTAACACTCCTACGAAAATTGGGGCCTAATAGGCCCCAGAGCAACTTGAAAGGTTATTAATATTAGGCTAATAATTTTGTATTTAAATGAAATTGCCATTAACTGACCCTACCCTTTATATTTTAGGAGCAACTTCAAAGGTTATTAATATTAGGCTAATAATTTTGTATTTAAATGAAATTACCATTAACTGACCCTATCCCTTTATATTTTAAGGAGCAATAATATTTTGACTTTTCAGACATTTGCGAAATAATATTTAAAATTTTTTTTAAAACATCCACTAAGGGTATTTTGGGGCCTATTAGGCCCCAGATCGAAAAACATAAAATGACTTTATTTATTTCCTGAATAATTCTAGAACAGGCCTGGGCAACCGAAAAAGCAAATTATAGTAAAAATATATTAATTTTACAACTTCTTTTCAAAAGATGGATATTTAGAATAATAACTCTACTTGTAAAAATATATTAATTTTACAACTTCTTTTCAAAAGATGGATATTTAGAATAATAACTCTACTCCAACAATAATTTTAGACGGTCCTGATTATTGCCTAGTTTGCCCACGCCTGTTCTAGAACATTCTAGAAACTTTACAGAAGTATTTAGAATAATCTAGAATATTCTTGAAGCTTCTAGAATATTCTAAAAGAATCCACAAATCCTATATATACAGGAGCTGAAATCTTCAAACCGTGTCAAAATGATATCTTTTGATAAGCTGTACATTTACTGACAAAACCATCCGACGATGAAAGTGAACATGATAATTTCGAAGACTACTCTGAAAGTTGTGATGATGATCCTTCTGAAGCCGAAAATGATGAACAAATCGCTCCGTACCCTTCTGAAAGTGAAGAAAGTAATCAAGAAGATTTTACTACGATGCCAGTGAACGAACTTTTGTCCAAAGATAAGAATTTTAGTTATTCAACAACACCTTCAAGGATCAACAGGAGAACCGCAGCTCTCAATATATTCAATGGGAACCCAGGCATTACAAGGCAAGCTGCTCCAAGAGTCTCTACACCATTTGAAACATTCAAAATTTTCATTTCTGATAATATGATGGAACAGATCATTCACTCAACAAACACCGTCATGAAAGAACCAATTTTTTGAAGAAGACCTCTGGAAATGGATCGCAGCTAATCTTTTCCTTGGAATAAGCAAATCCAAAAATGCATCGATAGACGAAATGTTTTCAACCGAATTCGGTTTGCCATTTTTGCGAAAACTGATTACACAAGACAAATTCAAAAAAATGAGCTCAAAAATCAGATTTGACATCCACTCTCAAAGAAATAGAGAAATCAAAGATGCCGCCATCTCTGGAGTCTGGAATATTTTCATTGAAAATTGCAAAAACAGTTACAACCCAAGCGAATACCTGACAGTGGATGAACAACTATGTAACGGAAATCAAGAACCTTCCTGCCTCCTGAAATAAATGCAAAATCTAGAGAGTTATCACCAAAGTTTTTCTACCATGACGACATCACTCTTCTCAGGCACTCAGACAAACCAGGAAAATATGTGCTACTACTGAGTTCTCAGCATCAGTCTGGTGAAGTAGAAGAGAATGGAAAGCCCGAAATCGTCAATCTTTACAATGCAACGAAGGCAGGTGTCGACCCTCTCGATCAACTGGTGAGATATTATACAAGAAAGAGGCGATCAAAGCGCTGGTCAGCCTGCATATTCTATAACATTCTAGATCTTGCTGCGTACAATGCTTTCGTTCTATACTCGACAAAACATCCAGAATTTCTTCGTCAACATAAATCAAGAGCCAGAAGAGAATTTATACGGCAATTGGTGCTTGAAATCAAAGAAATTTACTGCAAAGATAATGACAAAACAACCTCATGTGAACCGCCTGCAAAGAGGGCAAAAAGAGGACGATGCCATTTGTGCGGCAGATCAAAAGATAGACAGTCGAAAATTGTTTGCTCAAATTGTAAAAAAAATGTTTGTCAGAGCCATTTTAAAGTTGTTTGTAATGATTGTTGCTAAATCACTAAGTTTCTATTGGAAAAATATATGGGGCCTGATAGGCCCCAAAATCACTTTAGTGGATGTAAATATTTTTTTCGTAGGAGTGTTAAAAAACCACGAGTATCACCCAATCTTACACTGTTTTTATCACTGTTAGTAAACGTGTATATCTTTAAACTTTAAATGCTTGTTTCTTAGCAGAATCTATTTGTTTACTTTAATATAATCTTAAAATATTTGTGGTTCTCTCTATTTTTATTTTTTATATAATACACGCATATAGTGAATATAAATAAATATATATAAAAGGTTAAAGTCGTATGTACAGAATAAATCTACAGACGATAAAAAAACTTGTCACATTTAAGATCTACACCGAAAAATCATCATACACGTGATCGCGAAAAAAACCTTTTATTTATAATCTAGGCACAATTTCTTTATTAGATTTAAAGGATAAAATTTCGTTTTCATCACTCAACTTTGAATATCTTCTGAGTTTTCCCATTGCTACCGCTCACTTATCAGTTTTATTTTTGCATCATTTCCTTCTCTTTGGCGTACGTCATTTCATAACAACAATTGATTCAAGAGTATAGTTACACTTGAAACCAATACAAACTGTGAAGAAAGGCAACAATAAAGTTAAACCACAAAATTACTGAATATTTGCATATAGTAACTATGGAGACCAGACATTAAAATAAAAGCCGACTTTGAGAAGAAATAACAAAATTTTATAGCAAAACATTACCAACCTCACATTCCACGGATATTTTTGACCAGTACAATTTGTTGGTTTAAAGTTTTGTATGAATACTTTTATTGTATATTTACATAAGATGATTCTAAAAATCTCAATCAACTTCTTGAAATAAGAAGCAAAAGTCAGACAAGTAACATTCACTTTACTCTGCAACCTGTGAGAGGCTTAGCAATTAGGCTTAACAAGTACTGGGCTGTTTTCGACAATGTCGCACTGAAAAATTTAGAAAATGGGTCATTTTTTAAGATAAAAATACTATTTTTACAGTAATTAATGCAGTGGAAAACTGTTCTCATTGTGCGAAGCAAACATTATTTTTGGTCTATTAAGTGTGTTATCGTTTATTTAAAAATTAACAGTTTTTAACTCCTTTCCTTAAAACTATATTTAGATATTACATCAATAAAGATATAATAAAATCTTCAGATTTAGTTCTAGTGAAAGTCGGGTTCTTGTTATGAGGACAGTACTTTAAAATTCTGTTCTTTGATAAATATAGGTTTGTCGTACGTATCGTAGTTATTTTTATAATTGTCTGAATTTAGAATACCAAAGTGGGAATTTTTATAGATTGTTTTGTGTGGTGCCATTTAGTAGATAGTGAAACAATGTATTTGTTGTTTCGGTTACATAGATACAAATATGCACGCCTTTAGATAATAGTTAAATTAGAAAATATAACGTAATTAATACTTTATATTGGATTTACTAAAATATATATTTTTTAGTATAAGATAATGCTGCTTTTTGTTTTGTTTTGAATTAAGCACAAAGCTACACAATGGGCTATCTGTGCTCTGCCCACCACGGATATCGAAACCCGGATTTTAGCGTGTAAGTCCGCAGACATACCGCTGAGCCACTGGGGGCCAAAGGGAGAGCATATTTGGTGTGACGTGGATTCGAACCCGCGACCCTCGGATTACGAGTCGAACGCCTTAACCACCTAGCCATGCCAGGCCAATAATTAATGGGCTATCTGTGCTCTGCCCACCACGGGTATCGATTTTAGCGTGTAAATCAGCAGACATACCGCTGAGCCACTGGGGGTCGATAATTCTGCAATGGTTAATAGATAGCCTGTACCATGTTGCTGTATTATTAATTAACTGTGCTTTTAGTTCGTGATTTTAGTAAATTTAGGATAATTATATCTATATAACCCACAATAGCGACTTAATAAACTGTGATGGTTTACTTGGTGTCGTCTCATTATCAGTCAAATGTCTACGATATTTTTCTTTCTAAGTTCTCTAAGGTATCTTTGAAATGTTTCGTTACGTTCGATGATAATGAATTAATAGGTATTAATAAGGATTTTAAATGTGCTTTTGTTGTAAAGAATAACCACCATTTTAAGCAAGTAATTATTTTAGTTAAGAATAATAATGTTGTTGTCGGACGATGTAACATAACTATTTTTATTTAACGACAGTTCTTTTAAAATATTTCTTCAGAGCTTAAACGGTAAGGACGAACATTAGGGATAAAATCATAAAAATCACAAAATCATCAACACCAACCTTGTCCAGCATGAGGGGCTCCAACAACCACAGTAGAAGATTTAGGTGGATAGCCTGCTACAATGAGAACATGAGGACATAAGGATTCATACTTGGTTATAAAAACAGAGAGAACAAGTAACATTAGTATAGACACACAATAGAACAAACATGACACACCCAATACACTCACCAAAAACATGCAACACATAAAAGATATCTTTAGAATTGTAGGAGAAAGATCATCTTTAAAAATCCACTGTTAGTTTCATACTATATATTATACACACACTGAGGGGTGATAAAGGCATAGTTAGTCATTTTTATTAGATTTATAAAAGTACCTGTGAAAGGAAAAACTACATCTCCCCATTACTAAGCATTGTAGGCTTAAATCTTGTTGAGACAACTGCAAGTTTTTAGGTTTACTAAATTAGAAGTCTTTCTAAGCTTGATATCGTATAAAAAAAGTTTAAATTAACTTTACAGATAGGCGAAATCACAAAAGCAAAACGAAACGATAATGTGAAGATCAGGTATTAAGTTGGAATTCTTAGATTACTCTTAGAATAAAATCCTTTTAATATGGTGCTCTCAAAGACTTAACTCTGCGTCAGTTAAACATGTTTTTAAATTATATATAGGTGTTCTATATATGATGCGAGTATGTTTACAACTGTTAAACTTGCATATAGTCTAGGCTGTCGAACAGGGGGAGGGGGTGTTAAAGAAACTTATTTGTTTTAATAGGTTCGACTGATATATAGATTTCTATTGTACTTGCAGTTGAGGCTATAAATGAATCTACAATATCTAACGATGCCTTTTGATGGTTAAGGGGGAGTAGGTCCACTAATGGCTCACCTTTGACATTGTGCCTCCCCAAACAAAACAAAGCAAATTAGATATTCATAGATAACTTTTAGTCGGGTAGATAGACGTACTAAAACATCACTACAAAGATCTTACGATTAATGTATATGTATGATTTTGATATTTTCAGGAGTGTTAGTAACATGTATACAAGATTATCAAACATTAATTTCACTCACTGGAAATCTTGATCTAGTGATGAAGGTTCACGGATAGATGGAACTAGTGTCAAATAAAAAACATCATGGAAATAAAACAAAATAATAAAAAAGAATAAAAGTAGCTTTATAACTCTTATCACGTTCAAATCCGAAAGATAAGTGAAAATATACATAATTCCTGATGACAAGAAACTCAATTGAAATAAAATGTATCTCGGGACGACAGTTATGGGTATTAACACTTTTATTGATAAGCAGAGAATAACGTTTGGACCTTCTTAGGTCATCTTCTGGTTAGTAAAAAGAGTTTTCAACTCTCCGTTGCCGTACAAATGTCTTAGGGACGACAGTATAAATGGGTACGGGATTGATACATATCTCCAGCAACCAATTAGCAACCCCCTATAGAATTCACTACCACCAAAATTAACTTTATGTTCAATAACCAAAACTACCAACAAATAAATGGCCTAAGTATGGGGAATCCCATGTCAACAGTTCTAGCCAACATTTTTATAACACCGACTGAATCTCAAGCGGTAAATTCAGCCTTCCACCCACCAATGTACTGGTGCGTTGATGATACAAATGCTGAATTCACATACACAAAATACACACTTAGTTTTTCAATTACGTTAACTCTATTCACCCCTACAATATGTTCACTTGTGAACAGAAAAAAACTCTCCAAATAACATTTTTTAACCTCAAGATCACTAGAACTGAAATGAAATTTAAACCAGAAATCCACAAAAAAATTCCCCATACTGGATTATACATTCCCTGGGACTCGGCACATGAAACAAAACAAAAACAACATATTAAGAAACCAAATAAATACAACCACAAAACTATGTTCACCTGATAAAATTAACTATGAAATCAACAAAATAAAACAACGTTTTATCGACAAATTTCCTAAAAAAAACGTGGAAAAAATTATACGCACACACCAAAACAAACAACAAAACCTCATGCTGCTGAATGCCACATGTTCCCGACATCAGCAAAAAAAATAATCAACATTTGGAAAAACCTTATAACAAAACACAACATTCCAGTAAACACCAAATTTATTCAAAAACCAGGTACAAAACTAAAGTCTGTTATGAGTAAAAACTGCATTGACAAACACAACAATAAAATACAATGCAATAATTGCCTTGACTTCTATATTAGAGAAACAAGCGGGAAAATGAAAACTAGATTCAAAGCACAACAACAACAAAAAACGCCTTCACACGTCTTTGAACACTGCAAATCAAATAAACACAACATTACCAAAGAAAACACCCAGATACTAAGTATGGAAACAAATATAAACAAACGTAAAATGAAAGATGCCCTACTTTTACAGAAACTAAAACCAAAATTAAACCAACATAAAGGAACATCTTTATACCTATACTAATTAATAACTGTCACACCTTTTGAAACTCTCGTCCTGAAGACTTGTGTCCAGCAACGGTCACTTGCAAACTCTCTTTCTTAACCTGAAGATGACCTAGGAAGGTCGAAACGTTGTTCTCTCCTTATCAATAAAAGCCGTTCTCAAATAGAATGAAGATAACTCAACATAATGTCACCGTATTATAGATTATATTTTTTGTTTTACTTTATTTTGTTTAGTTTCTTTCAATGATAAATTATGCAGAAGTATAAAACTAACGTTTTTTATGTTGTTTATAACTTACACTGATGACACAGAAGCACATCGTTTGAAATAGTTCACGTTGTCAATCAACAGAAGGACCACCAGCAACATGTTAATCCTTGGAAAGATTAAACAATCATAAACACTTCCACACCATGATCTTCAGAATGCTGTTAAAGGTAATCCCCTCTAAATGTGTGTTTTGATTTGTACCAAAACGAGTCATTAATAAGTTCAAGCTGTTCCAAAGAATAAGTAAAGAGATTTATTTGGTACTTAATGTCAGTGTCAGAGACTGTTTGTGTAATGAAGTGTTTTATATCATGAAAGACATCATTTAATGACATTCGCGCACGTGTGTTTGACTTGGTTTGTTTGTTTTGAATTTCGCACAAAGCTACTCGAGGACTATCTGCGCTAGCCGTCCCTAATTTAGCAGCGTTGACTAGAGGGAAGGCAGCTAGTCATCACCACCCACCACCAACTATTTGGCTACTCTTTTTTCCAAAGAATAGTGGGATTGACTGTAACATTATAATGCCCTCACGACTGAAAGGGCGGGCATGTTTGGTGTGACGGGGATCCGAACTCGCGATCCTCAGATTACCCTTATGCACCTGGCTATGCCGGGCCCGTTTTAATTTGGAATACATTGAGTCGTTAATAGGTTAATTCACTTTCAAAGACTGACTAATGACATGTATGTTGTATTTAATGTTACACTTAGATATTAAAACTCACACTACAGCACGTGACCCATAGGTTACTAGTTGAGCACACTAAGTACTTGCAAGTGCTACAAGCGTTGTGTAATTGAGTGTAGGAATGTGAAGAGCGTGCTTAGATGTTTGATTATAAATATAAAGAGAACCACAAAATTTTTATTAGTTTGTTTTTAGTAGCATCTATTTCTGTAGAGGGCATGCTTAGATGTTTGATTATATTTACACAACCCCCTTCAAACATGTGGTCAGCTAGTGGTCAGTTACTTCTTTTTTTTCTTTGTGAACCAGACGATGACCGAGTTGTTCGCTCCTCTACATAAATAAATTTCTCAACCAATACAAACAAAGGAATGTTATACGTATCGTACCTATTTTTGTAATTGTCTAAATCTAGAATACCAAAAGGGGAAATTTTAAATAGATTTTTGTTTGTGGTGCCATTTGATAGATATGCCATAACTTATTTATTGTTTCGGTCACATACACTGATAGATACAGATATACATGCCATATTATAGTAAGATTAGAAAATGTGACGTTATTAATTCTTTATATTGGACTTATCAAACATATATATCTTCAACACTATATAATGCTCCAATTGGTAATACATAGCCGATACTATGTTCTTGTATTATAAATTAACTTTGCATTTACTTCGTGATTTTAGTAAATTTATAATAATTATTTTTTACAACAATTACGCTAACAACTTAATATACTGTGATGGTTTACCCGGTGTCTTCTCATCATCAGACAAATATCTACAACACTTTTGTTACTAAGTTTTCTCAAGCATTTTTGTTGATTTTGAAATTTCACACAAAGATACATGAAGGTTATATGCGATAGCCGTCCTCAATTTAGCAGTGTTAGACGAAAGAGAAAGCAACCAGTCATCACCACCCACTACCAATTCTTCGGTTACTCTTTTACCAACAAATAATAGGATTGACCGTAACATTATCACGAACCCACGGGAGAAAGGACGAGCATGGTTGGTGTGATGGGATTTGTACCTGTGACCCACAGATTACGAATCAAGCGCCTTAATCATCTGGTCATCTTTGGAATGTTTCCTTAAGTAATAATTTAAGGATCATTGATAAGGATATTAAATTTGGTAAAGTGGTCAAGAATAACCACTTTTTGGTTAAGTGGTCATTTCGGGTAAGAATAACAATGGTACTCTTGGATGATATAACCTGAATATTTGTATTTAGTGATATTTCTTTTAAAATATTTCTTTAGGGCTCAGAAGGTTAGGATGAATCTAAACATAAATTTATAAAAAGTAGAAAAGGTAGAATTTTATGTAAAGGAAGAATAGGGGTTAGACAACTTTTTTATTGTTTTCTTGGAAAGTTCCAAATGTTTAATAGCTCTTACTATTTGGTTTGGTTTCGTCAGTATAACAGACCATACGGTCTTCATACGTATAAAATATATACAAGCTTCGAGTTAAGAGAAATTCGGATGACTTTAGTCAGAAGAAATCTTGTGTGTATGATATGGGGTTAAAACTAATCTGGAACTAAAACGTAATTTGTGAGTTATAAAATAATCATTACTAATCATCTACTGCAATGTATTTTTTTTAACTTTTTGATCTTTTACTGCACCTGTTTTTTATCCTTCCACAACTTGTGAGCATCTTTCAGGTTTTGAGTGCGCACCCACATATCATATTTTAAACTTTAAGTAAAAAATAATTATAAATCTATATGAACAGTTTTACTCAGACATACATTATAATTTTGTAACATTTAGTGAGTGTAAGTCACAAAGAAGTAATAAACCAATCCAGACTTTCATGTTTGTTGACATGCACGTATGTGTATTTTCTTAGAACAAAAACACATTGGGCTATCTGCTGAGTCCACCGAGGGGAATCAAACGCCTGATTTTAGCGTTGTAAGTCCGTAGACTTGCTGCTGTACTTGCGGGGGACTGTTTAATATCTAAACTATAATGTGTTTCTCCAGTAGACAATTTACCTATTAATTTTTAAATCATAATCCCAAATCCTATGATTGTATTTGTTAATAAATGTTTATTACATAACATACTAATTACTCATGTTTTGGTTTTCTTACAGTTTTCTTTGTAGTTTATTTGCTATAAACTTTATATTTTACAACTCTATGATATTACAGACTTCGATCTGAACAACAACCAATGAAGATCGACTTTGAAAGTAGCCGTCGTTAACATCTGAATATGATTGGACATTATATACTACTATTATATATATATATATATCGTGAGCCGTAGTGTCTTTCCAACAGTTTATCTTTGTCTCCTGTTTATGGTATCTTTTTCTCGCGCTAAGTTTGAAAACCTCGGACGAAGAAAGAGCTCAACATTTTTTAAATAACGAAATAACAGGTATGAATAATGTTAACAACAAACAGAATATTCTTCGCTAACTTGTAAGGAATTAATTACACTGTCATTCATATTTTAAAATGTGACGTAACGGTATGTTATTGTTGAGTGTCTTTTAACAGAACACTTCCTATACAAACTTGAAACATAAAATATGGAAAACTGACACCCTTTTGACACACTTACTCTAGAGCAGTGGTTCCCAATCTTTTTTATGCCCCGCACCCCTAAACTGTTTTTTAGAGTATCACAAAATAACTCAATTTGTTTTTATTACTGGTAGTAACTTGTGTATCCTTTCAACTTTATATGTTTGTTTCTTAGTAGTACCTATTTATGTATTTTAATCTAATCATAAAACATTTTGTGGTTCTTTCTATTTTTATTTTTCACATATTACGACTGGATATTACATATGTATACACACACATATATATAAATCTACAGACGACATGTATGACTTGTCACATCTCAAACTTTTTCCTTTGAGATATACACCAACAAACGGTTATACACTTAATCGCGAAGGGCGACCCTTTATTCATGCTCTAGCTACAATTTGTTGAAAAAGTTTAAAGGAGAAATTGTTTTTTAAAACTCAACTTTGAACATCTTCTGTCTTTTCCAACTGCTATCCCTCACTTGTCTGTTTTATATTTCTGTCTTCATTTTCCTTACGTCATATATATACAACAATTGATTGACAAGTATTGCTCAATACAAACTGAGAAAGACAATAATGAAATTGTTGGGAGTCTGTTGATAGAAACGGTCATCTGTTAAACTTGCTACTGTTTATTGATAAAAACAAGTTTGTTTTATTTTTTTAAACTGCGTGTCTTAAAGCACCCCGCTAGTACAGTGGTATGTCTCCGGATTTACAACGCTTAAATTAGGGGGTTGGATTCCCTTTGGCTTCACTGTAAGAAAGCACACACCATTTCTTATAACTATAAGTTACATCAATAAAGATACAATCAAACTTTCAGGTTTAGTCCAAGTGAAAGCTGGGTTCTTGTCACTTAACATTCTATCGATCTCAAACAAAGGAATGTTATAAGTATCGTATTTAGTGTTATAATTGTATGAATATAGAATACCAAATGTGGGAATTTTTAAATAGATTTTGATTTGTGGTGACATTTTATAGATATGATGTATTTATTGTTTCTGTAGATAGATACAGATATAAACACCATCTTATAGTAAGATTAAAAAATATGACGTAATTCTATATATTGAATTTACCAAAAATATTTTTATTCAACATTTTAACATGCTACAGTTGTTAATATACAGCCTATACTATGTTGTTGTATTATTAATTAACTTTGCTTTTTGTTCGTGATTTTAGAAAAGTTTGATAATTATAATTATATAACCCACAACAACTTAATACACTGTGATGGTTCACCTGGTGTCGTATTATCATTACTAAAATGTTTACGACATTTCAATTTCTCAGCTGTGTATGGAACATTTTCTCACGTTGGGTGATACTCAATTAAGGGGCATTGATAATGTGGTTGAGTTTACAACAACAAGCAATATTTTGATCAGGTAGTCATTTTAGTTAAAATAACAATTTTAGGTAGGATGTTGTTGTTTTGAATTAAGCACAAAGCTATACAATGGGCTATGACTCGTGACTGGGCGGTATGCTGTAGCGGTCAATCCAATTATTTCCTTGTAAAACAGTGTTTCGTGAGTAGTGATCACTTGGTACCTTTCCTCTTTTCTTTCACTGCTAAATTATCGACGGCGATAGCAGATAGCCCTCGTGTAGCATTTAGCCAAATTTAAACAAACCAACAGTGTCTTTAGACAAATCTGATAAGCTAAAATGTGACGTAATGGAATGTTATTGTTGAGTGGTTCTTAACAGAACACTTTCTATACAAACATGGAACATCAAACATAGTAAACTAAAACTCTTTTGACACACCTACTCTAGAACAACCCTTTATTTATAACCTAGGTATAATTTGTTAACTACCTTTAAAGGAGAAATTGTCTTTTTTATAACTCAACTTTGAACATCTGATTTTTCCCACTGCTATCTCTCACTTATCTGTTTTATATTTTTGTATTCATTTTCCTTTTTGTTCGGTCCCCCGTTGGTACAGCGGTAAGTTTACGGATCTACAACACTAAAATCACGCGTTCGATTCTCCCCTGTGGACTCAGCAGACAGTTTGGTGCGGCTTTGCTATAAAAAAACATACACGTTCTCTTTAGGTTACGTCACGTATTTACAACAATTTATTGACGAGTATTGTTACGCTTTTAACCAATACAGACTGTTAAAGACAACAATAAAATGGAGCTATAATGTTATTGAATATTTGCATATAGTAACTAAGGAGACAAGATGGTAGGAACCGAACTGTGCGAAGAAAAAGTAAAATTTTGTAGTCGAAAGTTTCTAACATTACATTTCGTAGGTAGTTTGGCCAGTACAATTTGCAGGTATAAAGTTTTGTATAAATATTTTAAATGTATATTCACATGAGATTATTATATAAATCTGAATTAAATTATTGAAATGAAAAACAAAACTTAAACATTATGTAGGGAACATTCATGTTACTCTACAACCTGTGAGAGGCTTAGTAATTAGGGTAAGCAAACATGGGGCTGTTTTTGATAGTATGGCACTGAAAGATTTAGAAAAAGTGAACATTTTATGAGGAAAAAGATTCTTCTTACGGCAGCTACTTGATTGTGCTAATACAAACAATCATTTTTTATATATTAAATGTGCTACTGTTTATTGAATAATTTGTTTGTTTGTTTTGGAATTTCGCACAAAGCTACTCGAAGGCTATCTGTGCTAGCCGTCCCTAATTTAGTAGTGTAAGACTAGAGGGAAGGCAGCAAGTCATCACCACTCACCGCCAACTCTTGGACTACTCTTTTACCAACAAATAGTATGATTGACCGTAACATTATAACGCACCCATGGATGAAAGGGCGAGCATGTTTGGTACGACGGGGATTCGAACCCGCAATCCTCAGATTACGAGACGCACGCTTTAACACGCTTGGCCATGCCAGGCCCTCTATTCTTTCAATGCTGAATTACGGACGGCTAGCATAGATAGCCCTTGTGTAACTTAAAGCCAAATTTAAAACAAACTCCACCAAAACATGCTCACCCTTTATGATGTGTGTGTGGGGGAGGGAGAACATTGTTAGGGTCAATCTCACTATTCGTTTGTGAAAGAGTGGTCAGTGGATGGTGATGATGAGGTACCTCTATTCTTTCACTGCTGAATTACATACGACTAGCGTTGATAGCCCTCGTGTAGCTTCAGTCCAATGTAAATCAAAGCAACAGTATCTTCAGACAAATCTGATAATCTAACGACTTTTGAACATTTCGGTTTGGTTCTTTTAAGTGTAGAAACTTTGGATTCACGTTTCGAAGAATGCATTCTGAAAAAAAGCAAATTTCAAGGTTGATGATTAATGGTATAACTATATTGAAGATGAAGAAATAGATTCATACAACAGAAGGGAACAGAGATAAAGTTTTCAATATTTTACAGATTCAGTATTTAAAGCAAAAAAATAAAAAATCTTGATGATGAGAAACCTACTTCAGATAAAAATATCAGAATGGCTGGTATGGGTACTAACACTTTTACTGAGAAGGAGAGAAAAACATTTCGACCTTGCAAGATCATCTTCAGGTGAAGAAAGAGAGAGTTCGCAAGTGGCCGTTGCTGGACATATGTCTCAGGGACGATGGTATAAACCAGTGGTGCACAAACGTTTAGAGTCAGGGGCCACAAAAAGACTTCTCGTAACCGTTGGGGGCCACAAAAAGTGAAGATTAAAATCGTCCCACAGTTGTTTCACACAAGATGGACATCACATTTAAGAACACACAAATGACGATTACATTAAAGTGTTTGCACATTATTCTGAGAAATGTTACAATACGTCAACTGTCACAAAGTCAATGCGATGGATGGTGCTGCATGTCATCTACGAACTTAGAAATGTCCAGCTTGATGCTTGACGTTGAAAGACGCAAGATTGCTTCCAGATGATCATCAGTCAGCTGATTGCGAGTGTTGTTTTATTCAGTTTCATATACGAGAAAGCCTGTTCACAGGTGGTGTGGACAAATGCGTTCTCTTTTAGATTAGCAAATGTATCAGGCAACGTTTTGTAGAAGTCAAGCAAACTGTTTTCTCGGTAAATAGCACGCAGCTCATCAGATACTTCGAGATCAGTAAGTTCAAGCTGATATTCTGCTGAAAAGTCATCCACTGACACACTGAACGGATCAGCAAAAAGTTTCATCAACAATCTGCATTGGTCAAAGTCGTGAGTGAAACCGTGAGTTGAAGGATTGGATCAAAGTATCTAGCTTCCCAACATAAACTTGTGTGTCAATGTCCTGATTCTTCTGTAGCTGTGACTGAAAAGTGGGAAAGTGCGCGAAGTTGCCTGATGTTGTTTGCTGCCAGAATAACTGCAACTTTGTCCTGAAAGCTGAGGCGTAATTTGCAAGCTGACATACAAGCTGATTTTTGCCTTGCAACTTCAAATTCAGATCATTCAAGTGTTGTGTCATGTCGACCAGAAAGGTCAAATCAGCTTACCATGTTGGATTAATCAACTCCAATAATCTTCTGAGCATCTTCCCTCGACTCAGCCAGCGTACTTCACAGTGATACACAAGGTCACCATAGTCTTAATCAATTTTTTTCAAGAAGACTTTGAAACTGACTGTGATTGAGCCCTCGTGATTTGATGAATTTAATGGTTTTCGTCACTAACGCCATCAGTGCCTGAAAACGAAGTTCTTTAATGCACAGGTTCTGTTGGTGAATAATGCAGTGCAACTTCACCAACTATTTGTTCTGCTTTCCTCAATGCTTCATCAACAGTGCTACCAGCCCGCTACTTTCTCCGGTCATGGCTGGTGCTCCATCAGTTGTCACACTTACCAGTTTCGTGAAATCCAATGAAACACTACTATACTACTGTCTCCTCGAACAGAGCAGACCCAGTTGTCTGACCCTTCATGGAACCACGCTGATTTGTTCCTCTGTGATATCAAACGATGACGACACACCATGAAAAAAAACTAGTAGCTGTGCTGTTGAACTGATGTCAGTCGACTCGTCTGCTGCTAAAGAGAAGTAGATAAAGTTGGCTGCTTTATTTGAAAGCGGTCTTGTCACATCTGCTGAGAGGTGTGAAATTCTTCACTGAACTGTCGTACGATTCAAAGCCACCATCTGTAGCTTGTGGACTGCTTCCGGACACAACTTTTCCGATACAGTAATCATGCATTGCTTGACAAAATAACCATCAATGAACGGTTGGCCAGATTTTGCTATCATCAACGAAATATCGTAACTGACCTCACATGCTGCACCTAAATCTGCTGACTGCTTTGAGAAAACGTTCTGCGACTGCCGCAAAGATTCTATTCGAGCTGTTCGTTCATCAGTGACTACGTTGTGGAAATCTTTATGCTTCGACTCATAATGACACTTTATATTGAATACCTTCGCCACTGCTACTGTTGAATGACACAGCAGACAAATCACGTTCTTCTGTTCTTAAAGAAAACAGTACTGTGCAGTACAATCATCATGAAACTGCCGGTTTTCGTCATCAACTTTTCTTTTACGATTAGCTACCATTTTTGTGACGAAATAATATCAAAATAGGGCTCGTAAGTAAATCTCGAAGAACAATTGGAACGCGTGAGATTTCGTAATTAAGGAAATATTACGTCATTAAGCCAAAGATTATATGCCTATGCATTAACGAGATTTTCTTATTAAATTTTCTTTATTGCTCGACAAAATATGGAACCATCAAGTGCCTAATCTAATGCATATTCTTCTATAGCGCTTAATCTTCGCGAACTCTAAGTACGCGAACTCTATATGTTTGAGTTTCCTGTTGGACATCGCGGGCCTGATTTTGTGCACCACTGACATAAACAGATACGGAAAGTTATTTACCCGTTGATAAAATAAAACGTGGTTATTTTGCTGTCGAAACAAGGGCAAACTGCTATCTGCAGTGTCGTGCACAGAAACAACAAAAACCACAAGAAGGTCTTTCCCCGAATTTTAGTTAAGCTATAGCTAGCAGAAAGGCCGAATTTACACCCTGAACTGGTCTTGCGGGCAGATTGAAATTTTTACTATGTGACTAAGTATCTGGAATGTATTGCTCGTGCTAACTAGACACTGCTAGACAGATCACAGCCAAAAGGAACTTGCTTGATCGATTTTCATAGGTGTCCGCGACACACGCTTCAAAACCCCAGTCGTAATGTTTGTCTGTTCATTCTGTCATTGTTAATTTGTTATGTTACTTAATAGCATTACATACAAAATAAGGTTTATATGTGTAAAAACGGCTCGTTTGGGTTGAGAAAATATTTTACGTAGAGGAGTGAACAACGTGGTCAGCTTCTGGTCAGTTACCTCTTTCTTTCTTTGTGAACCTGACGATGACCGAAGAAGGTCGAAACGTTGTTCGCTCCTCGACGTAAAATATCTTCTCAACCCCAACTAGCCGTTTTTACATATATATTTCTCTACAAGTGGGTTTTCTCGATATCATTAAAGTAAGTTTTACTTTGCAGGTAACATTGTTATCAAACAAATGAAGACAACATGTACTACTCAATGTTCCTCTTTATTGAATCACTAAATGTCGACACAAATATATATTATGTACACTGAAAGTTTGCCAAATTTCATACAGATACACAAGTCGTATCGATACAGTCCTCTCGAGTTCTATATGGTAAGTACTCGCATGTTACTCTTTTACCAACACATTTTTAATATTTAGTGTTTCAATTAATTAAATACAGAAACAGACAAGGAAAGTTATTCAACCATTGATGAAACAAAACATGCTTATTGTACTGTCAAAACAAGGGCAAACTGCTGTCTGCAGTGTCGTGTATGGAAGCATCATTAGCCACGAGAAGGTCTTCCCTCCAATTTTAGCTAAGCTATAACTAGGAGAAAGGCCGAATTTACACTCTGACAGGCAAACCGTAAATTTCACTTGCGGCACTCAACCGTGCGACTAAGCATTTCTAGTACATCTGTTCAATATATATGCCTGATTGACAACATTACGTAAGCATCTGTAAAACATACATATCGTGTTGACTACTTTCCTGTAACCACTCAACAGCACACATTCCTGGTTTACTACTTTATTAATAGCTTTGAACAACGTACATTCCTGGTTTACTACTTTATTAATAGCTTTGAACAACATACATTCCTTGTTTGCTACTTTATTAACAGCTTTGAACAACATACATTCCTTGTTTGCAACTTTATTAACAGCTTTGAACAACATACATACACTGTTTACTACTTTATTAATAGCTTTGAACAACATACATTCCTTGTTTACTACTTTATTAATAGCTTTGAACAACATACATTCTTTGTTCACTACTTTATTAATAGCTTTGAGCGACATGCATTCCTCGTTTACTACTTTATTAATAGCTTTGAACAACATACATAGATACCTGGTTCACTGAATTACCCTGTACAACTGAACAACATAGATACGTGGTTCACTAAATTACCCTGCACAACAGAACAACAGAAATACCTGGTTCACTAAATTACCCTGTACAACTGAACAACGTAGATACCTGGTTCACTAAATTACCCTGTACAACTGAACAACAAAGATACCTGGTTCACTGAATTACCCTGTACAACTGAACAACATAGATACCTGGTTCACTAAATTATCCTGTACAACAAAACAATAGAGATACCTGGTTCACTAAATTACTCTGTACAACTGAACAACGTAGATACCTGGTTCACTAAATTACCCTGTACAACTGAACAACACAGATACCTGGTTCACTAAATTACCCTGTACAACTGAAAAACACAGATACCTGGTTCAAATTACCCTGTACAAGTGAACAACATAGACACCTGGTTCACAAAATTACCCTCTACAACTGAACAACACAGATACCTGGTTCAAATTACCCTGTACAAGTGAACAACACAGATACCTGGTTCACTAAATTACCCTCTACAACTGAACAACACAGATACCTGGTTCACTAAATTACCCTGTACAACAGAACAACAGAGATACCTGTTTCACTAAATTACCCTGTACAACTGAACAACATAAATACCTGGTTCACTAAATTACCCTGTACAACTGAACAACATAGAAACCTGGTTCACTAAATTACCCTTACAACTGAACAACATAGAAACCTGGTTCACTAAATTACCCTTACAACTTAACAACATAGATACCTGGTTCACTAAATTACCCTGTACAAGTGAACAACACAGATACCTGGTTCACTAAATTACCCTGTACAACTGTACAACTGAACAACACAGATACGTGGTTCACTAAATAACCATGTACAACTGAACAACGTAGATACCTGGTTCACTAAATTACCCTGTACAACTGAACAACACAGATACCTGGTTCACTAAATTACCCTGTACAACTGAAAAACATAGATACTTGGTTCAAATTACCCTGTACAAGTGAACAACATAGATACCTGGTTCACTAAATTACCCTGTACAACTGAACAATATAGATACCTGGTTCACTAAATTACCCTGTACAAGTGAACAACACAGATACCTGGTTCACTAAATTACCCTGTACAACTGAACAACACAGATACGTGGTTCACTAAATTACCCTGTACAACTGAACAACGTAGATACCTGGTTCACTAAATTACCCTGTACAACTGAACAACGTAGATACCTGGTTCACTAAATTACTCTGTACAACTGCACAACATAGATACCTGGTTCACTAAATTACCCTTTACAACTGAACAACATAGATACGTGGTTCACTGAATTACCCTGTACAACAGAACAACAGAGATACCTGGTTCACTAAATTACCCTGTACAACTGAACATCATAGATACCTGGTTCACTAGATTACCCTGTACAACTGAACAACAAAGATACCTGGTTCACTGAATTACCCTGTACAACTGAACAACATAGATACCTGGTTCACTAAATTATCCTGTACAACAGAACAACATAGATACCTGGTTCACTAAATTACCCTGTACAACAGAACAACAGAGATACCTGGTTCACTAAATTACTCTGTACAACTGAACAACGTAGATACCTGGTTCACTAAATTACCCTGTACAACTGAACAACACAGATACCTGGTTCACTAAATTACCCTGTACAACTGAAAAACACAGATACCTAGTTCAAATTACCCTGTACAAGTGAACAACATAGACACCTGGTTCACAAAATTACCCTCTACAACTGAACAACACAGATACCTGGTTCACTAAATTACCCTGTACAACAGAACAACAGAGATACCTGTTTCACTAAATTACCCTGTACAACTGAACAACATAGAAACCTGGTTCACTAAATTACCCTTACAACTTAACAACATAGATACCTGGTTCACTGAATTACCCTGTACAACTGAACAACATAGATACGTGGTTCACTAAATTACCCTGCACAACAGAACAACAGAAATACCTGGTTCACTAAATTACCCTGTACAACTGAACAACGTAGATACCTGGTTCACTAAATTACCCTGTACAACTGAACAACAAAGATACCTGGTTCACTGAATTACCCTGTACAACTGAACAACATAGATATCTGGTTCACGAAATTATCCTGTACAACAAAACAATAGAGATACCTGGTTCACTAAATTACTCTGTACAACTGAACAACGTAGATACCTGGTTCACTAAATTACCCTGTACAACTGAACAACACAGATACCTGGTTCACTAAATTACCCTGTACAACTGAAAAACACAGATACCTGGTTCAAATTACCCTGTACAAGTGAACAACATAGACACCTGGTTCACAAAATTACCCTCTACAACTGAACAACACAGATACCTGGTTCAAATTACCCTGTACAAGTGAACAACACAGATACCTGGTTCACTAAATTACCCTCTACAACTGAACAACACAGATACCTGGTTCACTAAATTACCCTGTACAACAGAACAACAGAGATACCTGTTTCACTAAATTACCCTGTACAACTGAACAACATAAATACCTGGTTCACTAAATTACCCTGTACAACTGAACAACATAGAAACCTGGTTCACTAAATTACCCTTACAACTTAACAACATAGATACCTGGTTCACTAAATTACCCTTACAACTTAACAACATAGATACCTGGTTCACTAAATTACCCTGTACAAGTGAACAACACAGATACCTGGTTCACTAAATTACCCTGTACAACTGAACAACACAGATACGTGGTTCACTAAATAACCATGTACAACTGAACAACGTAGATACCTGGTTCACTAAATTACCCTGTACAACTGAACAACACAGATACCTGGTTCACTAAATTACCCTGTACAACTGAAAAACATAGATACTTGGTTCAAATTACCCTGTACAAGTGAACAACATAGATACCTGGTTCACTAAATTACCCTGTACAACTGAACAATATAGATACCTGGTTCACTAAATTACCCTGTACAAGTGAACAACACAGATACCTGGTTCACTAAATTACCCTGTACAACTGAACAACACAGATACGTGGTTCACTAAATTACCCTGTACAACTGAACAACGTAGATACCTGGTTCACTAAATTACCCTGTACAACTGAACAACGTAGATACCTGGTTCACTAAATTACTCTGTACAACTGCACAACATAGATACCTGGTTCACTAAATTACCCTTTACAACTGAACAACATAGATACGTGGTTCACTAAATTACCCTGTACAACTGAACAACACAGATACCTGGTTCACTAAATTACCCTGTACAACTGAAAAACATAGATACTTGGTTCAAATTACCCTGTACAAGTGAACAACATAGATACCTGGTTCACTAAATTACCCTGTACAACTGAACAATATAGATACCTGGTTCACTAAATTACCTTGTACAAGTGAACAACACAGATACCTGGTTCACTAAATTACCCTGTACAACTGAACAACACAGATACCTGGTTCACTAAATTACCCTGTACAACTGAACAACGTAGATACCTGGTTCACTAAATTACTCTGTACAACTGCACAACATAGATACCTGGTTCACTAAATTACCCTTTACAACTGAACAACATAGATACGTGGTTCACTGAATTACCCTGTACAACAGAACAACAGAGATACCTGGTTCACTAAATTACCCTGTACAACTGAACATCATAGATACCTGGTTCACTAGATTACCCTGTACAACTGAACAACAAAGATACCTGGTTCACTGAATTACCCTGTACAACTGAACAACATAGATACCTGGTTCACTAAATTATCCTGTACAACAGAACAACATAGATACCTGGTTCACTAAATTACCCTGTACAACAGAACAACAGAGATACCTGGTTCACTAAATTACTCTGTACAACTGAACAACGTAGATACCTGGTTCACTAAATTACCCTGTACAACTGAACAACACAGATACCTGGTTCACTAAATTACCCTGTACAACTGAACAACATAGAAACCTGGTTCACTAAATTACCCTTACAACTTAACAACATAGATACCTGGTTCACTAAATTACCCTGTACAAGTGAACAACACAGATACCTGGTTCACTAAATTACCCTGTACAACTGAACAACACAGATACGTGGTTCACTAAATTACCCTGTACAACTGAACAACGTAGATACCTGGTTCACTAAATTACCCTGTACAACTGAACAACGTAGATACCTGGTTCACTAAATTACTCTGTACAACTGCACAACATAGATACCTGGTTCACTAAATTACCCTGTACAACTGAACAACACAGATACCTGGTTCACTAAATTACCCTGTACAACTGAAAAACATAGATACTTGGTTCAAATTACCCTGTACAAGTGAACAACATAGATACCTGGTTCACTAAATTACCCTGTACAACTGAACAATATAGATACCTGGTTCACTAAATTACCCTGTACAAGTGAACAACACAGATACCTGGTTCACTAAATTACCCTGTACAACTGAACAACACAGATACGTGGTTCACTAAATTACCCTGTACAACTGAACAACGTAGATACCATGTTCACTAAATTACCCTGTACAACTGAACAACGTAGATACCTGGTTCACTAAATTAATCTGTACAACTGCACAACATAGATACCTGGTTCACTAAATTACTCTGTACAACTGAACAACACAGATACCTGGTTCACTAAATTACCCTGTACAACTGAAAAACATAGATACTTGGTTCAAATTACCCTGTACAAGTGAACAACATAGATACCTGGTTCACTAAATTACCCAGTACAACTGAACAACATAGATACCTGGTTCAAATTACCCTGTACAACTGAACAACATAGATACCTGGTTCAAATTACCCTGTACAAGTGAACAACATAGATACCTGGTTCACTAAATTACCCTCTACAACTGAACAATACAGATACCTGGTTCACTAAATTACCCTGTACAACTGAACATCATACATGCCTAGTTGACTACTTCACTGGTACAACAAAGTTGTACAACATACAACTTTAAGTAATAATTATAAATCTGTACGAAGAATTTCACTCAGATATACTTTAGACTTTATAATTTTGTAAGATTTATTGAGTGTAAGTCACAAAGATGTGAGAAACCAATCGAGACTTTCATGTTTGTTTATATGTAAAGTCTGACAAGATTCTCCAGTATACAATTTACCTGTTGTTTTTAACCCTTTATCTCAGAGCTTATAGACGTGTTTTAACAATAGACAATTTATTTACTGCTTTTTTAACTTCTAATCCCAAATCATATTGTTGTATTTGTTATCTAATTCTCATTTCTTGACATAGTAAATACTCAAGCCTCGTTTTTCGTACAATTTTCTCAGAGGTTTACTTTTGACAGACTTTTTATCTCATCCTTTTATAATGTTACAGAATGCGATATCAACACCTATCAGTGAAGACCGACTTTGAAAGCAGCTGTAGACAATATTTGGTTGGACAGAGAACATTATGTACTACTTGTTTTATATATACTGTGAACAGTGGTGTCTGTCCATCAGTTCATCTGTCTCCTGTTTATGACGGCTTCACTTCTCATGTTGAGTGTGAAAAGCTATGGATGAAGTCAAAGTACAACATTAACTTTTTAAATAACAGTATAACAGGTATGAATAATGTTAACAACAAACAGGATATTCTACACTAACTTGTTATGAATTAACAACACTCTGTATCAGAATTTAACATGTGACATAACGGTTTGTTATTGTTAAATTGTTCTTAGCAGAACACTTACTATACAAACATAGAAAACCAAAACTCATGTAACACCCTTACTCTAGAGTATCACACGATCTTACAATTTGTCTTTAGTCTCTGCTACACGAAGGCTGTTTGCGCTAGTCGGCCATAATATAGCAGAAAGACCAGATGGAAGGCAAGTAATCATCGCTACCAACCGCCAATTCTTGGTCTACTATTTTATCAACAAATAGTGGGATTGATTGTAATATTATAATGTCCACATGGCTGAATGGTCGATCATGTTTGGTGTGGCGTGGAGAAGTACACCGGACTTTTGTACCATTTGTTAGTGTATATCTCATCATATACAAAGATGGATCACCATTAGGTTCCTCGACTCAAATATTTACAAGTTGGTGTATATATAAATAATTTACGTAGGTTCTCATACACTTTTTCACTCAATTATCACGATAACTGTATTTATATATACACATATATACGTATGTACATAGTTGTAGGTGGACGAGAATTTAAATAGAAATGTTGTTGGTATTGTTTTTTTTAGGGTAACACCGTCTTCTCAGTCAACGTTGTACGAATATTGATGACGAAGCTATTTATGGACAATTCCTCAGAAACTGCGCATGTCAGGTAGATATTAGTGGTTGTCTGATTTAATAACAAACTCAGCGATGGTAAAAACTATTTTAAAATTTGAAGAAAAATAAACATATGAGTATCTAGAAAACAATAGGAAAATATCAGTATATTTAGTGAAGTATTTGTTGTATTTTTTACTTTATAAGTAATTCAATCTTTTTAAAAGTAGTAACATAGAAATTCAAAAATGTTCTGGTGTTTGTCCTGTTTGGAATTGTTTAGATTTTTATTGATTACTTCAATTACCACTTCTCAACATATTTCACACCTGAACATTGATAATAAAACTGTAAACAGTTTCAGGTTTGGTTTGTTTTCTTTTAATGAATAGCTTAACCTTTTAATGTACTCCTATACATCAGAATTCCCAGATATTAAGTGATTTATAGAACTGTGTATTCTTAAAAAAACACATTAACTCAATACAATAAAATTTATGTCAGGCTGTGACTGTTATACAAGATTAAATATTAAAATAAATAGATAGAGCTTAAAGGATTTTTCAAAATCTATAAAATAAAAATCAATCGTAACCTCAGAATCACTAGAAACAAAAGTGCCCGAAACGTATTAAACATTTTATTGGAAAGAAATGTAAACAGCTTTCCAAAGGAAAATAAATGTCAGAAGAGAATAAATAACTGTTTTTATAGGAAAGTCATCAAAGCTACTGCGCTTCTTTTCCGTTTACTCGGAATCACTTATCTTCTGCATCAGTCCTCATGACGATACTCACCTAGAGAGGGAGTACATGGTCACCAACGCCTTGTTGTAGTCCTCCAAGTAAGTCTTTCAAGTCTGATTTTATATGAACGGGGAAAGCAGAAAAATGTGGGTGTGGTTCTTACTGGCCATAAATCTGTTATTTTCACATCGCTTCCAAGTCCTTGACAGTGCTGGATATTAAACCTTACGGTCCGTCCAGTTACTATTATTTCTGTATGTTACACAGTTCGTAAGTTTGTGTGTGTGTTTTCTTATAGCAAAGCCACATCGGGCTATCTGCTGAGGGGAATCGAATCCCTGAATTTAGCGTTGTAAATCCCATACTTACCGCTGTACCAGCGGAGGGGGGAACAGTTCGAAAACTGTCTGACAGAATATTTATTAATCATTTCTCTGGTATGTCAATGTATGTATAACTACAACAATATGGCTATAATTCCTAAGCCTATTGAACTTACTAAGAGAACAACAGTGGGAAATTATCATTACTTAAACTTAAGTCAAATTATTTACCGACAAACTAACTCAGTGTAACATCTAAACTGGTCATCACCAACCATCGCCAAATCTTGGGCTACTCCTTTACTAACGAATAGTGTTATTGAAGGTCACATAATAACACCTCAACGGCTGAAAGAGCGGCCACGTATAGTAACTAAGGAGACAAGATATTAAAATGAGAACCGAACTGTGCGAAGAAAAAATTTTATGGAAGAAAGTTTCTAACACTGCTGTTCATGGGTACTTCGTCCAGCACAATTTGTAGGTATAAAGTTTTCTATAAATATTTTAATTGTATATTCCCATGGAAACATTTTATACATCTGAATTAAATTCTTGAAATAAGAAAAAAAAGTTAGACAATTAGTAAGTAATATTCACTTTACTCCAGAACCAGTGAGAAGCCTAGTAATTAGTGTTAGCAAATACTGGTCTGTTTTCAATAACGTCGTGTTGAAAAGTTTAGAAAAATTGAACATTTTCTATAAATAAAGAGATAATCTTTTTACGACAAGTACTGCATGGGAAAGGTTTTCGGACTGTTCTAATATACACTATATTTTATTATCTGTTAAATGTGGTACCGTTTATTGAAAAAAATAATTTTTAAACTCCATTTCTTAAAACTGTATCCATAAATAATATCAATAAAAAAGATATAATCAAATCTTCAGGTTTAGTCCTAGTGAAAGTCGGGCTTTTGTTATACGAATAGTATTTAATATTCATTTCTGTGAAAAACAAACGCTTGTTGTTCGTATTGTAGTTACTTTTAAAATTATCCGAATTTAGAATGCTAATGTTGGAATTTTTTATATATTTTTTTTTATAGAGACATTTGATAAATAGTGACACACTGTATTTATTATTTCGGTCAAATAGACACAGATATGCACGTCATGTCGTTTATGTAATAGTGAGATTAGAAAATATAACTTAATTGTTTATATTGGATTTACCTAAAATATATATCCTAAATATTATATAATGCTGCAGTTGTTAATACTTAGCGTAAAATATCTTACATATTCCACATTCACTATTTAAAGCAAAACAAAAATAATACATTATTTCTACCTAAATAACTAAAATACATTGCTGAAATAACAATCATTTAATCAAAACTAAAATATATAGAAAATTAATTACTAAAATTAAAAAAAAATCTTCATATTTTAAATGGAACGATTTTAATGAAGACTACATGATATTTGGTGTTGGTTAAAGTTGTTTGATGTGGATGATTTCTTTAAGTACTAATTCCAGATCAGTGTCATCTCTACAAAGAATATTTATATTTTATATTTCATGTCCTGTTTGTTCACTATGTTAGCGTATAAACGAAAACCATGTGTCATCGAATATTTCTATGTGTTTTCATGAACAATCCCATATTTTATTAGTTCTTACTACTAGTCGGCTTTGCCAATACATCAGGCCATGCAGTTTTCTTGGGTGAAAATATGGATAAGCCATGAATAAAGATAAATTTGTATGTCTGTAGTCAGAAGAATTCTCTTGTATATGATATGGGGTTAAACCTAATCTGTTCCCATCTCGAAATTACGGGTCACTACGTTGGGTGTAAAATGACATTTTTAACTGTAGATATTCTGGCTGGTAAACCTTCTTTTCCATGTTGGGGGAGGGACATGTTAGCAAATACAGTACATATAAAGTAGTCCACTTTCTGACCCATGGTAGAGTGGGGAGCATTTTAGTAAACACAATACATATAAATTAGTCCACTTTCTTTCCCATGATTAGGTGTGGGGCATTCTTACCAATACAATAACTCTAAATGGGTCCACCTTCTTTCCCAGAATAGGGTGGGAGTATCCTTTCCAACGCAATACATCTAAACGGGTCCACATTCTTACCCATGTAGTGTGGGAGCATCTTATCAAACACAATGCACATAAATAGTCCGCCTTCCTTCCCAGGATACAATGGGGAGCATTCTTGCCAATACAATACCTCTAAATGAGTCCACCTTCTTTCCCAGGATAGGGTGGGGAGCATCTTTCCCAACGCAGTACATCTAAACGGGTCCACATTCTTTCCTATGATAGGGTGGGGAGCATTCTAGCGAACACAATACATCTAAATAGGTCACCTTTTTCACATGGTAGGGTGGGAAACATCCAAGCTAAGACATTACATCTAAAGTGGTCCACCCTCTTTCCCATGATTGGGTGGGAGGCATCTTAGCCAACACAATACATCTAAACTGGTCCACCTCCTTTCCATACCAGATCTCCAAAGAACCATCCTGCAAGAGATGGTATGAATGGAGTTTCTCGGTATGTTCTTTGGCTGTTACAGCTCCTTCTGAAACAGGATAAACCTTTTAACACAGTTTAGATGTCTTCTCTGTTCATTTGCCTTAGAGATTTGCTCTTTAGACAATTGTCATCTTAACTCACGAGATTTCTCATAATTCAACATATGTCTTCCAACAATCTTAGAAACACCAACTTCCTATTTTCTATTTCTCTATAGTTTTGCGCTCTCTCTATATGGCTCGTTTTGCGCTCGTGTTTTTGCATATAAATTTCTCAACAAGTGGGTTTCTCGTCATCACTGATTTAAAAAAATTGTTTTGTAAATTTACTAGTTTTTAATAACAGATATTTGTTTTGTGTTTCAAATTACATTTTTATCATTTAGTAACTTAGATGTCCATATTACGATTTCTCTATCCTTTGTGAGAAAAGAATCTCTTCATATAAGTGAATTTTCAACAGTGGCGAGGAAAGGAAAGTCACGTGTTGATGACGTGACACCCACTTTTCACATATTAGTGAACACCATCATGTAACCTGCAAGCTCATTCATATATATTTGACTCTCTTTCATTCCTTCGATTTCAATAAGAAATTTAGGAGGAGGTCAGCTTGTTTGTTTACTTTCATCTACTTCTAAGGTTATGTGAACTTCCCACTGAGGACAGTATTCGACCATCCTCTCATTATGTGGGCTTAATACCTCGTGTGTATTCCATTCCAGGTCTTTTTCCCTCTTTCACAATCCCGTTTGTATAAATCTAATCCGGATGCATTACTTGTTTTTCATCAGTTACTTTCATTTGCATACATACTGATTTTTTTTTTAGACCAACTACATTTCCAGGACCATATGTATGGTCCTAGTAGTATTACTATTCCTACATTAAGAATTATAGGTATTTTTACATGCACTATCTAGATTCACAAACTGTATTGTTTTCTGCATTTCTTTACTGTTCAGTATTCTAAGAGAAGTAGCTGAAATTTTAAGATACATTTGTAAATAATAATAATATATAGATGTGTAATGTATTACAACTGAAATGTGATTATATTTTACAAAATACTAGTCCTCTGGAACAAATGAAAAACAGTTGCACTAATTAAAGGCCAGTTTGGTAATATTTTATATCAGCTGTGATTGCATGTGACTCACTGATTTGTGAATTAAAAATTGTTGTAATTGTGTTATTATACTTTGGATGTTTAACTTAGCTGGAAATTGGCAGTTATAATAAGTTAAACTGGGTGATGAGGTTTGTCAATGACTTATGTTGATTTAAATATTATTCACTGAAACAGTAGTTAAAAAAGGAAATCTCAAATTAAGATGTTGAAATTACATCTTCAGAAACCACGTTTACTGAGTGACTTAAATATCATGATACTCATTTCATTTTCTGTGAGTCAGTAATAGAGACTGGATTTTACCAATTTTACCAATTGACTGTAATTTTACCAATTACACAATAATTTATTCAGGCTAGTTTAATTGTTTATGTCTTCATTACTTGTAATACAAGACATACTCAAGATTAGGGATTATTATGAGCTGATAATTTGTGTTTAATATGTACAATGGAAATTGTTAGTTTAAGTAATTAGGAAGCTTTCATTGTGACTTAACACTGTGATGTGTGTTGTACTTTTGTTCATTTTCATCTTTCATATGAATACTTTTTTCCAGCAATCAGAACATGAAACAAAACTGACAATGAACTGTAGAGCCATGGCAACATATGTAAACCTCTGTAATGAATGTTTTTAAATTACATGTACACTGCTGGCCAAAATCTCAAGGCCAATGAACATAAAGAAAAAATATGCATTTTGTGCTGTTAGATTCAACCCAATGAACATAAAGAAAAAATATGCATTTTGTGTTGTTAGACTCAACCACGTATTTGAGTAGAGCTTCGAAAGATGAAAATAAGAAAAGGGAAAATAAAAATAAAAAACTTTTTTGGCATTTAATAGTAAAAACGTGAACACTATAAAATTAGCCTAAATACCAGCTGGTCAAAACCATACTAAAAAGAAGTCCTAAACAGGGTAGGAAATGCCCAACAAGAGGTCTTATTAGTGAGTTGCACGGCCATCATTGCGAATAACTTCAAACACTCGCTTTGGCATGGTCGATATAAACGTTTGCAGAAGGCTGGCTGGAATTTTATTCCAATTGGTGAAGATGGCTTCATGAAGATCTTGCACTGTTTGGAATTGACGTCCATTACTATAGACTTCCCTTATCATCCACCCCCAAACATTTTTAATGGGGTTCAGCTTGGGCAAACACGCTGGATGACCCAAAAGAATCACGTTATTAGCCATGTAAAAGTCCTTTGTCCTGCAGGCATTGCGGATTGCAGCATTGTCCGGCTGAAAGATCCAGTCATTTCCACATAAGTGAGGGCCTTCAGTCAATAAAGATGCTCTCTCCGACATGCCAGTGTAGCCAGCTGCTGTTTGACGCCCCTGTATAACCTGAAGCTCCATTGTTCCATGGAAGAAGAAAGCACCCCAGATCATGATGGAACCTCCTCCCCTGTGTCGTGTAGAAAATGTCTCTGGTGAGATATCATTATTGTGCCAGTAACGTTGGAAGCCATCTGGACTATCCAGGTTAAATTTTTTTTCATCAGAGAACAAAACCTTCGTCCACTTTTCTATGTCCGATGTTTGGTGCTTTTCAGCAAAGTGTAACCAAGATGTTTCATGGAATGGAAGAAGGCATGGCCTTTGAAGACATTCACGATTTTTAAATCCTTTCTCTCGTAGATGCCGTCTTATCGATTTAGAGCTGCATTCTGCATCCGTAAGATTATTTGGTTCGATGATCGGCTGGTTTCTTGCTGGATAACTCATCGAAATCTCCTGCTCAACGCCGACGAAAATTTCTTGGGCCGATCACTTGAAATTCTTGTTCTGTATCCCTCAGGGCCTTTAAGAATTTTACAACAGCAGTTTTGCTATGCACAATCTCACCAGTGATGGTACATTGAAAGAGATCTTGCTTTTGCCGCTTGACAATTCTGCCAGTTCAATCTCAGTCAACTTTTTAGCCTTTAACATGTTTTTACCCAATTTAGCACAGGAGATGTCAGTGGGAGATGTTGACAACGCTAATTCTTGAACACAAATGACTAAATTTCGTTACCTGTTTACTGATTAATACTTCGTTTCAGTATGGTCTTAAAATTTTGACCAGGTAGTATTTAGGCTAATTTCATAGCGTTCACATTTTCCGTATTTTTCTTTAGCTCTAGATGAGTTCACAGATGTTAGCGACACTGCACAGTTGATATTTGGTTTCGATATGTAACTTCAGATCTTCAAGTGAGGGAAGAAATACTTGGCCTTTGTGGATTACGTGATCTAACATGTGGAAAAACATCTTTAAAAAATTTCTTGAAATGTCAAAAAAATTCAATCTGGATTTAAAAAACTGGTTTCTGTCAAAACAGACGGTGCTCCTGCCACGACTGGAGCTAAATTACAATTTATTTATCTTTTTAAACAGAGTTTAATTGAAAATAATGTGAAGTCCACGCTGCCATCTTTCCATTGCATTTTGCATCAAAAATTTATGTGCTCATATGTCTAAAAGTGATTAATTGAGAAATGTGAAGGATATTGTTATAAAAACCATGAATTATATTTGAAGTGGAAGCTTTTTCAACCATCAACAGTTTGTTGAGTCTCTGAAGAAAAGCAGTAACTGTAATTTTTATCATCTTGTTTGTTTGTTTTTGAATTTCGCACAAAGCTACTCGAGGGCTATCTGTGCTAGCCTTCCTGCCTCCTGAAATAAATGCAAAATCTAGAGAGTTATCACCAAAGTTTTTCTACCATGACGACATCACTTTTCTCAGGCACTCAGACAAACCAGGAAAATATGTGCTACTACTGAGTTCTCAGCATCAGTCTGGTGAAGTAGAAGAGAATGGAAAGCCCGAAATCGTCAATCTTTACAATGCAACGAAGGCAGGTGTCGACCCTCTCGATCAACTGGTGAGATATTATACAACAAAGAGGCGATCAAAGCGCTGGTCAGTCTGCATATTCTATAACATTCTAGATCTTGCTGCGTACAATGCTTTCGTTCTATACTCGACAAAACATCCAGAATTTCTTCGTCAACATAAATCAAGAGCCAGAAGAGAATTTATACGGCAATTGGTGCTTGAAATCAAAGAAATTTACTGCAAAGATAATGACAAAACAACCTCATGTGAACCGCCTGCAAAGAGGGCAAAAAGAGGACGATGCCATTTGTGCGGCAGATCAAAAGATAGGCAGTCGAAAATTGTTTGCTCAAATTGTAAAAAAAAATGTTTGTCAGAGCCATTCTAAAGTTGTTTGTAATGAATGTTGCTAAATCACTGTGTTTCTGTTGGAAAAATATATGGGGCCTGATAGGCCCCAAAATACTAGTGGATGTAAATATTTTTTTCGTAGGAGTGTTAAAAAACCACGAGTATCACCCAATCTTACAGTTTATTTTTATCACTGTTAGTAAACGTGTATACCTTTAAACTTTAAATGCTTGTTTCTTACCAGAATCTATTTGTTTACTGTAATATAATCTTAAAATATTTGTGGTTCTCTCTATTTTTATATTTTATATAATACACGCATATAGTGAATATAAATAAATATATATAAAAGGTTAAAGTCGTATGTACAGAATAAATCTACAGATGATAAAAAAACTTGTCACATTTAAGATCTACACCGACAAATCATCATACACGTGATCGCGAAAAAAAAACTTTTATTTATAATCTAGGTACAATTTCTTTATTAGATTTAAAGGATAAAATTTCGTTTTCATCACTCAACTTTGAATATCTTCTGAGTTTTCCCATTGCTACCGCTCACTTATCAGTTTTATTTTTGTATCATTTCCTTCTCTTTGGCGTACGTCATTTCATAACAACAATTGATTCAAGAGTATAGTTACACTTGAAACCAATACAAACTGTGAAGAAAGGCAACAATAAAGTTAAACCACAAAATTACTGAGTATTTGCATATAGTAACTAAGGAGACCAGACATTAAAATAATAGCCGACTTTGAGGAGAAATAACAAAATTTTATAGCAAAACATTACCAACCTCACATTCCACGGATATTTCGACCAGTACAATTTGTTGGTTTAAAGTTTTGTATGAATACTTTTATTGTATATTTACATAAGATGATTCTAAAAAATCTCAATCAACTTCTTGAAATAAGAAGCAAAAGTCAGACAAGTAATATTCACTTTACTCTGCAACCTGTGAGAGGCTTAGCAATTAGGGTTAACAAGTACTGGGCTGTTTTCGACAATGTCGTACTGACAAATTTAGACAAATTGGTCATTTTTTAAGATAAAAATATTATTTTTACAGTAATTAATGCAGTGGAAAACTGTTCTCATTGTGCGAAGCAAACATTATTTTTGGTCTATTAAGTGTGTTATCGTTTATTTAAAAATTAACAGTTTTTAACTCCTTTCCTTAAAACTATATTTAGATATTACATCAATAAAGATATAATAAAACCATCAGATTTAGTTCTAGTGAAAGTCGGGTTCTTGTTATGAGGACAGTACTTTAAAATTCTGTTCTTTGATAAACAAAGGTTTGTCGTACGTATCGTAGTTATTTTTATAATTGTCTGAATTTAGAATACCAAAGTGGGAATTTTTATAGATTGTTTTGTGTGGTGCCATTTAGTAGATAGTGAAACAATGTATTTGTTGTTTCGGTTACATAGATACAAATATGCACGCCATGTCCTTTAGATAATAGTTAACTTAGAAAATATAACGTAATTAATACTTTATATTGGATTTACTAAAAAAATTTTTTCAGTGAAAGATAATGCTGCGCTTTTTGTTTTGTTTTGAATTAAGCACAATGGGCTATCTGTGCTCTGCCCACCACGGGTATCGAAACCCGGATTTTAGCGTGTAAATCAGCAGACATACCGCTGAGCCACTGGGGGTCGATAATTCTGCAATGGTTAATAGATAGCCTGTACCATGTTGCTGTATTATTAATAAACTGTGCTTTTAGTTCGTGATTTTAGTAAATTTAGGATAATTATATCTATATAACCCACAATAGCGACTTAATACACTGTGATGGTTTACTTGGTGTCGTCTCATTATCAGTCAAATGTCTACGATATTTTTCTTTCTAAGTTCTCTCAGATATCTTTGAAATGTTTCGTTACGTTCGATGATAATGAATTAATAAGTATTATAAGGATTTTAAATGTGCTTTTGTTGTAAAGAATAACCACCATTTTGATCAAGTAATTAATTTAGTTAAGAATAATAATGTTATTGTCGGACGATGAAACATAAATATTTTTATTTAACGACAGTTCTTTTAAAATATTTCTTCAGAGCTTAAACGGTAAGGACGAACATTAGGGATAAAATCACAAGAAGTAGAAAAGGCAAAGTTCTTTATTTTCGTCATAAAAATGTTACTCAATCGATAAAGAGTTATTTTATCTTTCATAAGAAGGTCCTTCAGGTGTCTGTATTGTGATTTGAAAGTGTAAACTAAATTAGGTACGTAGAGTCTACGTGGTGGAAGAGAGAACTAAAGACCTTTAGCTAGCACTGATTTACACTGATTATTTATATTATAATTACACAGGTTAACAATCTGGTCGTCAGGATGAAGCTAGGAATGAATGTTGTTAGTCAGTCAATTCATCTTCAAATTTTGAACATGTTCACGCTGAACAATTTGTCTTCGTTCTATTAGTTCCACTTGTTTAGTACATCGGTGTAATCAACACTGGTATCAACGATTCTATGGTTAGAACAGAACACTTTGAACTTTTTCAGTGAAATTTATGTTCTGTTGATGCTTTGTTTGAAATTCTTGATCCAACTTTACAAAACATGCTCACCCTTTATGATATGTGTGGGGGAGGGAGAACATTGTTAGGGTCAGTCTCAGTATTCGTTTGTGAAAGAGTGGTTAGTGGATGGTGATGACTAGGTACCTCTATTCTTTCACTGCTAAATTTCGGACGACTAACGTTGATAGCTCTCGTGTAGCTTCAGCCCAATGTAAAACAAAGCAATAGTCTCTTCAGACAAATCTGATAATCTAACGACTTTTGAACATTTCGGTTTGGTTCTTTAAAGTTGGATTTAACTTTAACTTTGGATTCACGTTTCGAACAATGTTTCTGAACGAAAGCAAATTTCAAGGTTGATTATTAATATTATAACTATATTGAAGATGAAGAAATAGATTCATACAACAGAAGGGAACAGAGACAAAGTTTTCAATATTTTGCAGATTCAGTATTTAAAGCAAAAAAATAAAAAATCTTGATGATGAGAAACCTACTTCAGATAAAAATGTTTATCAGAATGTCTGGTATGGGTACTAATACTTGTATATGTGAATGTCTGGTATGGGTACTAACACATGTATTGTGTATCACAATGGCTGCTATGGGTACTGACACTTTTATTGAGGAGAGAAAAACGATTCGACCTTCCTAGGTCATCCTCAGGTTAAGAAAGAGAGTTTGCAAGTGGCAGTTGTCGGACACATGTCTTATCACGAGGGTATAAACGTATACGGGAGTAACAGATACGGAAAGTTATTCAACCATTGGTGTAATAGAACGTGGTTATTTTACTGACAAAACAATGGCAAACTGCTATCTGCAGTGTCGTGTATAGAAACAACATAAACCACGATAAGGTCTTCCCCAAATTTTAGTTAAACCAAAGCTAGCAGAAAAGCCTAATTTAGACACTGAACTGCCCTCGCGGGCAGACTGAAATTTTTACTTGGGGCACTCAACCCTGTGACTAAGCATCGGGAATGTATTGTTTGTACTTACAAGACACTGCTGGACAGATCACAGCCAAAAGGAGCTTGCTTGATCGATGTTCACAGGTGTCCGCGACACACGCTTCAAAACCTCAGTCGTAATATTTGTCTGTCCATTCTGTCATTGTTAATTTGTTATGTTACTTAATAGCATTACTAACAAAGTAAGTTTTACTTTGCAGGTAACATGTTTACCAAACAAATGAAGACAACATGTACTACTCAGTGCACCTCTTTATTGAATCACTAAATGTCAGCAGAAACATATATTATGTGTACTGAAATTTGCCAAATTTCATACAGATACACGAGTCGTATCGATACAGTCCTCTCGAGTTCTTCATGGTAAGTACTCGTATGTTACTCTTTTACCAACACATTTTTAATATTTAGTGTTTGAATTAATTATATACAGAAACAGACAAGGAAAGCTTTTCAACCATTGATGAAACAAAACATGCTTATTGTACTGTCTAAACAAGGGTAAACAGCTATCTGCAGTGTCGTGTGTGGAGGCGTCATTAACCACGAGAAGGTCTCCGCCCCTGGTACATCTGTAAAACATACATATCGTGTTGATTACTTTACTGATACCGCTCAACAACATGCATGCCTGGTTCACTAAATTACCCTGTACAACTGAACAAAACAGATACCTGGTTCACTAAATTACCCTGTACAACTGAACAACATAGATAACTGGTTCACTAAATTACCCTGTACAACTGAACAACGTAGATACCTGGTTCACTAAATTACCCTGTACAACTGAACAAAACAGATACCTGGTTCACTAAATTACCCTCTACAACTGAACAACACAGATACCTGGTTCACTAAATTACCCTGTACAACTGAACAACATAGATACCTGGTTCACTAAATTACCCTGTACAACTGAACAAAACAGATACCTGGTTCACTAAATTACCCTGTACAACTGAACAACACAGATACCTGGTTCACTAAATTACCTTCTACAACTGAACAACACAGATACCTGGTTCACTAAATTACCCTGTACAACTGAACAAAACAGATACCTGGTTCACTAAATTACCTTCTACAACTGAACAACACAGATACCTGGTTCACTAAATTACCCTGTAAAACTGAACATCATACATGCCCAGTTGACTACTTCACTGGTATATCTGAACAACATACAACATTAAATAACAATTATAAATCTGTACGAATAATTTTACTCAGATTTTCTTTGGATTTTATAATTTTGTAATATTTATTTAGTGGAAGTCACAAAGATGTGAGAAACCAAAGTCTGACGAGATTCCCCAGTATACAATTTACCTATTGTTTTTTAACTTCTAATCCCAAATCACATTGTTGTATTTGTTATCTAATTCTCATTTCTTGACATAGTAAATACTCAAGCCTCGTTTTTCGTACAATTTTTTTAGAGGTTTACTTTTTACAGACTTTTTATCTCACCCTTATATGATGTTACAGAATTCAATATCAACACCAATCAGTGAAGACTGACTTTGAAACAGCTGTGGACAATATCTGAATGTGATTGGACAGAGAACATTATGTACTACTTGTTTTATACATACTGTGAACAGTTGTGTCTGTCCATCAGTTCATCTGTCTCCTGTTTATAACGGCTATGTTATATGTGAAAAGCTATGGATGAAGTCAAAGTACAACATTAACTTTTTAAATAACAGTATTACAGGTATGAATAATGTTAACAACAAACAGGATATTCTACACTAACTTGTTATGAATTAATAACACTCTGTATCAGAATTTAAAATGTGACATAACGGTTTGTTATTGTTAAATTGTTCTTAGCAGAACACTTACTATACAAACATAGAAAACCAAAACTCATGTAACACCCTTACTCTAGAGTATCACACGATCTTACAATTAGTCTTTAATCACTGCTACACGAGGGCTATTTGCGCTAGTCGGCCATAATGTAGCAGAAAGACCAGATGGAAGTCAAGTAGTCATCGCAACCAACCGCCAAGTCTTGGTCTACTATTTTGTACTATTTGCTGGTGTATATCTCATCATATACAAACATGGATCACCATTAGGTTCCTCGACTCAAATCACTACAAGTTGATGTATATATAAATAATTTACGTAGGTTCTCATACATTTTCTCGCTTCATTTACTATGATAACTGTATTTATATATACACATATATATGTATAGATGTAGACGGACGGGAATTTAAATAGAAATGTTGATTGTTATTTTTTTAGGGTAACACTGTCTTCTCAGTCAACGTTGTACGAATGTTGATGACAAAGCTACGTATGGACAATTCCACAGAAACTGCGCATGTCAGGTAGATATTAGTGGTTGTCTGATTTAATAACAAGCTCAGCGATGGTAAAAATTATTTTAAAATTTGAAGAAAAATAAGCATATGAGTATCTAGAAAACTATGGGAAAATATCAGTATATTTAGTGAAGTATTTGTTGTATTTTTTACTTTATAAGTAATTCTATCTTTTTAAAAGTAGTAACATAGAAATTCAAAAATGTTCTGGTGTTTGTCCTGTTTGGAATTGTTTAGATTTTTATTGATTACTTCAATTACCACTCCTCAACATATTTCACACTTGAACATTGATAATAAAACTGTAAACAGTTTCAGGTTTGTTTTGTTTTCTTTTAATCAATAGCTTAACCTTTTAATGTACTTCTATACATCAGAATTCCCAGATGTTAAGTGATTTATAGAACTGTGTATTCTTAAAAAACACATTAACTCATTACAATAAAATTTATATCAGGCTGTGACTGTTATACAAGATTAAATATTAATATGAATAGATACAGCTTAAAGGATTTACCGGAGTTTTCAAAATCTATAAAATAAAAATTAGTCGTAGAATCACTAGAAACAAAAGTCCACGAAACGTATTAGGGATTTTATTGGAAAGAAATGTAAACAGCTTTCCAAAGGAAAATAAATGTCAGAAGAGAATAAATAACTGTTTTTATAGGAAAGTCATCAAAGCGACTGCGCTTCTTTTCCGTTTACTCGGAATCACATATCTTCTGGATCAGTCCTCATGACGATACTCACCTAGAGAGGGAGCACATGGTCACTAACGCCTTGTTGTAGTCCTCCAAGTAAGTCTTTCAAGTCTGATTTGAAATGAACGGGGAAAGCAGAAAAATGTGGGTGTGGTTCTTACTGGCCATAAATCTGTTATTTTCACATCGCTTCCAAGTCCTTGACAGTGCTGGATATTAAACCTTACGGTCCGTCCAGTTACTATTATTTCTGTATCTTACACAGTTAGGCCTGGCATGGCCTAGCGCGTTAAGGTGTGTGCTTCGTAATCTGAGGGTCGCGGAGTCGCGCCAAACATGCTCGCCCTCCCAGCCGTGGGGGCGTTATATGTGACGGTCAATCCCACTATTCGTTGGTAAAAGAGTAGCCCAAGAGTTGGCGGTGGGTGTTGATGACTAGCTGCCTTCCCTCTAGTCTTACACTGCTAAATTAGGGAGGGCTAGCACAGATAGCCCTCGAGTAGCTTTGTGCGAAATTCAAAAAACAAACTATTGAAATCTTACACAGTTCGTAAGTTTGTGTGTGTGTTTTTTTACAGCAAAGCCACATCGGGCTGTCTGCTGAGCCCGCTGAGGGGAATAGAATCCATGAATTTAGCGTTGTAAATCCTAGACTTACCGCTGTACCAGCGGTTGGGGGGGGGGGGGGGGGTTGAAAACTGTCTGACAGAATATTTATTAATCATTTCTCTAATATGTCGATGTATGTATAACCACAACTAACTGGCTATAATTCCTAAACCTCCTGAACTAACTAAAAGAACAACAGTGGGAAATTATCATTACTTAAACTTAAGTCAAATTATTTACCGACAAACTAACTCAGTGTAACATCTGAACTGGTCATCACCAACCACTGCCTAATCTTGGGCTACTCCTTTACTTACGAATAGTGTTATTGAAGGTCACATAATGACACCACAACGTTTGAAAGAGCGGCCACGTATAGTAACTAAGGAGACAAGATATTAAAATGAGAACCGAACTGTGCGAAGAAAAAACAAAATCTTATGGAAGAAAGTTTCTAACACTGCATTTCATGGGTACTTCGTCCAGCACAATTTGTAGGTATAACGTTTTCTATAAATATTTTAATTGTATATTCCCATGGAAACATTTTATAGATCTGAATTAAATTCTTAAAATACGAAACAAAAGTTAGACAATTAGTAAGTAACATTCATTTTACTCCACAACCAGTGAGAAGCATAGTAATTAATGTTAGCAAATACTGGTCTGTTTTCTATAAAAAAAGAGAGAATCTTTTTACGACACGTACTCATGGGAAAGGTTTCCGGACTGTTCTAATATACACTATATTTTATTATCTGTTAAATGTGGTACCGTTTATTGAAAAAATAAGCTTTAAACTCCATTTCTTAAAACTGTATCTATAAATTATATCAATAAAAAAGATATAATCAAATCTTCAGGTTTAGTCCTAGTGAAGGTAGGGCTCTTGTTATACGAAGAGTATTTAATATTCATTTCTATGGAAAAACAAACGCTTGTTGTTTGTATCATAGTTACTTTTAAAATTATCCGAATTTAGAATGCTAAAGCGAGAATTTTTTATAGATTTTTCTTTATAGAGACATTTGATAAATAGTGACACACTGCATTTATTATTTCAGTCAAATAGACACAGATATGCACGTCATGTCGTTTATGTAATAGTGAGATTAGAAAATATAACTTAATTAATTGTTTATATTGGATTTACCTAAAATATATGTCCTGAATGTTATATAATGCTGCATTTGTTAATATGTAGCGTAAAATATCATACATATTTCACATTCACTATTTAAAGCAAAACAAAAATAATACATTATTTCTACCTAAATAACTAAAATACATTGCTGAAATAACAATTATTTAATCAAAACTAAAATATATCGAAAGTTAATTACTAAAAATAAAAAAAAATCTTCATATTTTAAATGGAACGATTTTAATGAAGACTACATGATATTTGGTGTTGGTTAAAGTTGTTTGATGTAGATGGTTTCTTTAAGTATAAATTCCAGATCAGTATCATCCCCCACAAAGAATATTTATATTTCATCGTTCGTGTCCTGTTTCTTCACTATGTTAGCGTATAAACGAAGACCATGTGTCACCGAACATTTCTGTGTGTTTTAATGAACAATCCCGTACTTTATTAGTTCTTACTACTAGATGGCGTTCGGCTTTCTCAGTGCATCAGGCCATGCAGTTTTCTTGGGTGATTATATGGACAAGCCCTGAACAAAGATAAATTTGGATGTCTTTAGTCAGAAGAATTCCCTTCTGTATGATATGGGGTTAAACTTAATCTGGAACTAAAACATAATTTGTGAGTTATAAGAAGCGGTTACCTATCACCATATTGATCTGTATTTTTTATCCTATTTTTAACTTAACTGTTTTTTTTATCCAATTCCAACTTGTAAGCACCTTTCACATGTTGAGTGCACACCCACATATCATATTTTAAACTTTAAGTAAAACATAATTATAAATGTATACTAACAGTTTTATTCGTAAATACTTTAGACTTTATAATTATGAATCATTCATTCAGTGTATGTCAAGAATTAAAACCAATCCAGACTTACATGTTTGTTTAAATGTGAATGAGTTTCTCCAGTAGACAACCTACCTATTGATTTTTGACTCCAAATCCTATGATTATAGTTGTTAACTAATTATCATTTCTTCACATACTAATTACTCATGTCTTGTTTTTCGTACAATTTTCTTAGTGGTTTACTTACTGCAATCTTTTTATCTTACCTTTTTTATGATATTACAGAATTTGACCTGAACAACGACCACGACTTGTGAGTAACTTTCAGATGTAGAGTGCACACGTTTATATTAAATATTAAACTGTAAGTAAGAAATATTTCTAAGTCTGTATGAACAGTTTTACTCAGAAATACTTTGTAATTTATAATTTTGTGACATCCATTGAGTGTTAAGTCACAAAGAAAAAAGGAAATCCAATCCAGATTGGACAGAGAACGTTATCTACTACGTTTTATACAACATACTGTGAACCGTGGTGTCCGTTCATCTGTCTCCTGTTTATGTTGATAATGAAAAGCTACACCAACGTGTTATGAATTAATAACACTGATTCACACATCAACATGTGACGTAACGGTATGTTATTGTTGAGTGGTTCTTAACATGACTGAAATACTCAATCATTACTTCTTGTAGTTGTTGGTATAAGGAATATAGGTTCAGAAAGTTTGATTAATAACACCAAAATATACCAATCATTTGTCTAATGAACAATTAATTTTATGTTTAAGGACATTAAAGTCATTTGTTGAAACACTACACACAAAGAAATAAAGAGAACTTTAAAACGGATTGTTTGAAAAATTCTGTTTCGTATTCTATCTGAGATGTTTACCAACTTTAGGTTCCAGTTACATACAGATAATTTGAACACATTTAATCCTAGCATTTCGTTACCATTATATAACAAATATTATGCTTCATATATTTTAATATAATTCATTCCCCATATGGTACAGCACTTATTGTACAGAGTTACAACGTTAAAATCATGATTTAAATTATTATTAGTTAACAGATAGCCAGATATGGCTTTACTACAGAAATAACACACACATAATATAATTTAATTTTATTTAATGTTATACTTGGAAAAATGTTTATTTCACAATATATTTTTCAACAAATTATTTACTAATATTTTTATTCAGATATTTTGTACTCGATATAAAGTTAATAGTCGTGATTTTATTTAAATATTGATTTCAGATATTATTACATTATTATTTGTCATGTAAAATGTTGAGTTTTGTTTACATAGTTGTATTCATAGTTAATGGTTTGTTTTGATTTACAGAATTCTACCAAATATACTGCAGCATAATTATCTGAGATAACTTGAAATTACTGGTTCAAGTGTTAATGGAAACTATAAGAAGAAACGAAGGAGAAAAGATATTTCTGTTTGTCTGCCACATTAATTGGTTGAATTCAGAGTATTAGAAATGTTTGATTGGCAGACACAAACTTTATTTTGGAAGGACAATGTAATAAGATTCGCAAAATGTTTTGTTAGGCTTCGTTTTAAAAAATATTTAAAACTAGATACTCATAGAAGATTATACCAGATTATTGTACATAGTCTAAAATATCTAGTTTCATACTATTTTCGATAGAATATCTTTTTGTTCTCACATAACAGCTATTATTGTTCAGTGTAGTCTTCAATATGCGAAAATATTTTTGGTTCCACTAGCCTTGAAATTCTCATCTACCGCACGTTTCAACAATGGTTCATCTGCGTTGTAGCATGTAAATAAACAAGCACAACGCTTCACTGAAACATACTCTACTATCAAAGCTGGAAGCTGGCTTCCTATTTACTGTAGAACACAATCTTCAAAGTTGACAGAAAAGAAGTACCAGAAGTGTGAGGAGAGTAAAGTATCAATGGGAAATATATTTTCAGTGTAAGAAAACATCAACTTTGACACGATATCTTACCTAAAAATAACAGGAATCACATTGAGAAGCTCATATTGACTTGGTGGAGGAACCTAGATGAGCAGTCCTCGGAAAGTGTCCACAAGATGCCCTCGGAGTGTGACTTCTCTTCTTGGAGGAACGCACTTGTGGGATAACGTGTAAATAACTAGGTACACTCTTTTTCCTATCTTGAAAGTACGGGTCACGACGCTGGGTGTAAAATGACATTTTTAACTGTAGATATCCGGGCTGATCCACCTTCTTTCCCATGTTGGGGGGAGGGACATTTTAGCAGATACAGTACATATAAAGTTGTCCATCTTTTTTTCCCATGGTAGAGTGGGGAACATCTTAGTAAACACAATACATATAAATTAGTCCACCTTCCTTCCTATGGTAGAGTGGGGAACATCACAGTAAACACAATAGATATAAATTAGTCCACCTTCTTTCTCATGGTAGAGTGGGGAGCATTTTAGTAAACACAATACATATAAATTAGTCCACCTTCTTTCCCATGGTAGAGTGGGGAGCATCTTAGTAAACACAATACATATAAATTAGTCCACCTTCTTTCCCATGGTAGAGTGGGGAGCATCTTAGTAAACACAATACATATAAATTAGTCCACTTTCTTTCCCATGACAGAGTGGGGAGCATCATAGTAAACACAATACATATAAATTAGTCCACCTTCTTTCCCATGATAGGGTGGGGAGTATCTTAGTAAACACAATACATATAAATTAGTCCACCTTCTTTCCCATGGTAGAGTGGGGAGTATCTTAGTAAACACAATACATATAAATTAGTCCACCTTCTTTCCCATGGTAGAGTGGGGAGCATCATAGTAAACACAATACATATAAATTAGTCCACCTTCTTTCCCACGGTAGAGTGGGGAACATCACAGTAAACACAATACATATAAATTAGTCCACCTTCTTTCTCATGGTAAAGTGGGGAGCATCTTAGTAAACACAATACATATAAATTAGTCCACCTTCTTTCCCATGGTAGAGTGGGGAGCATCTTAGCAAACACAATACATATAAATTAGTCCACCTTCTTTCCCATGACAGAGTGGGGAGCATCATAGTAAACACAATACATATAAATTAGTCCACCTTCTTTCCCACGATAAACTGGTGAGCATCTTAGTAAGCACAATACATATAAATTAGTCCACCTTCTTTCTCATGGTAGAGTGGGGAGCATCTCAGTAAACACAATACATATAATCAGTGTTGTCGAGAAACCCACTTGTAGAGAAATATATATGCAAAAACGGCTCGTTTGGGTTGAGAAGATATTTTACATAGAAGAGCGAACAACGTTTCGACCTTCTTCGGTCATCGTCAGGTTCACAAAGAAAGAGGTAACTGACTGGAAGCTGACCACATGTTTCAAAGGGGTTGTGTAACTGAAAGTTGGAATGTAGAGGGCGGTGTTAGATGTTTGAATATATAATTTTATTTATTTTATTATATTAATATAGGTATAAAGGCGTTCCTTTATATTGGTTTATATTGGGTTTTAGTTGTTGTATAAGTAAGGCTTCTTTAATTTTGCGTTTGTTTATGTTTGTTTTTTATTTAGTATTTGAGTGTTTTCTATCGTTATGTTGTGTTTATTTGACTTGCAGTGTTCGAAAACGTGTGAAGGTGATTTTTTATGTTCTTTGAATCTGGTTTCCATTTTTCTACTTGTTTCTCCAATATAGAAGTTGTGACAGTTATCACATTGTATTTATAAATAATGTTGGTGTGGTGTTTGTCAGTGTAGTTTTTACATAGTATAGACCTCAGTTTTGTGCCTGGTTTTTGAATAAATTTGGTATTAACTGGAATGTCGTATTTTGTTACTAGTTTTTGCCGAATGTTGGTTATTTGTTTGCTGATGTCAGGAATATATGGTATACAGCAGTATATGGTTTCGTGATTTTTTGATTCGTGAGATGTGTTTACTTTAGTTGGTTGATTTTGCTTTCTGTCTAGGTGTTTGCGTATAATGTTTTCTACGGTTTGTGGAGGAAACTTATTGATGTTGATGAAGTATTGTTTTACTTTGTCTGATTCATCGTTAATTTTATCTGGTGAGCATCGGTTTTTGGCTGTGTTTATTTGGTTTTTTAGTATGTTGAGTTTTTATTTTGTTTCATGTGCTGAGTCCCAAGGAATGTATAGTCCAATATGGGTGATTTTTCGGTGGATTTCTGTTTTGAATTCTGTGTCGGTTCTTGTAATTTTGAGGTTAAGAAATGATATTTGATTGCTTTCTTCCTGTCTATACTATGTAAAATCTACACTGACAAACACCACAAAAACGTTATTTATAAAATACAATGTGATAACTGCCACGACTTCTATATTGGAGAAGCAATTAGAAAAATGGAAACCAGATTAAAAGAACATAAAAAGTCACCTTCACTCGTTTTCGAACACTGCAAGTCAAACACAACATAACCATAGAAAACACACAAATACTAAATAAAGAAACAAACATAAACAAACGCAAAATTAAAGAAGCCTTACTTATACAACAACGTAAACCCAAAATAAACCAATATAAAGGAACGCTTTTATACCTATATTAAATGTAATAAAATAAAATTATATTATATATTCAAACATCTAACACCGCCCACTACATTCCGACACCCAGTTACACAACCCCTTTCAAAGATGTGGTCAGCTTTCGGTCTGTTACCTCTTTCTTCATGAACCTGACGATGACAGAAGAAGGTCGAAACGTTGTTCGCTCTTCTATGTAAAATATTTTCTCAACCCAAACGAGCCGTTTTTGCATATATATTACAATTCATATAAATTAGTCCACCTTCTTTCCCATGGTAGAGTGGGGAGCATCTTAGTAAACACAATACATATAAATTAGTCCACCTTCTTTCCCATGGTAGAGTGGGGAGCATCTTAGTAAACACAATACATATAAATTAGTCCACCTTCTTTCCCATGGTAGAGTGGGGAGCATCTTAGCAAACACAATACATATAAATTAGTCCACCTTCTTTCCCATGGTAGAGTGGGGAGCATCTTAGTAAACACAATACATATAAATTAGTTTACTTTCTTTCCCATGTAGAGTGGGGAGTATCTTAGTAAACACAACACATATAAATTAGTCCACCTTCTTTCCAATGAGAGAGTTGGGAGCATCTTAGTAAACACAATACATATATATTAGTTTACTTTCTTTCCCATGTAGAGTGGGGAGTATCTTAGTAAACACAATACATATAAATTAGTCCACCTTCTTTCCGATGACAGAGTGGGGAGCATCTTAATAAACACAATACATATATATTAGTCCACCTTCTTTCCCATGTAGAGTGGGGAGTATCTTAGTAAACACAATACATATAAATTAGTCCACCTTCTTTCCAATGAGAGAGTGGGGAGCATCTTAGTAAACACAATATATATAAATTAGTCCACCTTCTTTCCCATGATTGGGTGGGGAGCATTCTTCTCAACGCGATACATCTAAACGGGTTCACCTCTTTTCCTATGATAGGGTGGGAAACATCAGAGCTAAAACATTACATCTAAAGTGGTCCACCCTCTTTCCCATGATTGGGTGGGGGGCATCCTAGCCAACACAATACATCTAAACTGGTCCACCTCCTTTCCATACCAGATCTCCAAAGAACCATCCTGCATGAGATGGTATGAATGGAGTTTCTCGGCCGACTGGTATGTTCTTTGGCTGTTACAGCTCCTTCTGAAACAAGATAAACCTTTTAACACAGTTAAGATGTCTTCTCTGTTCATTTGCCTTAGAGATTTTTCTCTTAAGACAATTGCCATCTTGGCTCATGAGATTTTTCATAATTCAGCATGTGTCTTCCAAAAATTTTAGAAACACTAACTTCCTATTTTCTCGTTCTTTCTGTGGTATTTAAAAATTGTTTTGTAGATTTACTAGTGTTTAATAACAGAGATTTGCTTTGTTTCTCGAATTACATTTTTTTTTCTATTTATTAACGTAGAAGTCCATATCACTATTTCTCTATCCTTTGTGAGAGAAGAATGTTTACACATAAGTGAAATTTCAACAGTGGCGAGGAGATGAAAGTTACGTATTGATGACGTGACAGTCACTTTTCATATATTAGTGAACACCATTATGTAGTCTGTAACTTTATTCACATCTATTTGACGTGACAGCCACTTTTCATATATTAGTGAACACCATTATGTAGTCTGTAACTTTATTCACATATATTTGACACTCTTTCATCCCTTCGATGTCAATAGGAAATTCAGCAGAAGGTCAGCTTGTTTGTTTACGTTCATGTACTTCTAAGGCTATGTGAACTTCCGACTGAGGACAGTATTCGACCATCCTTTCATTATGTGGGCTTAATTTCTCATGTATATTCCATTCCAGGTCTTTTTCCCTCTTCCACAATCCCGTTTGTATAAATCTAATCCTGATGTATTATTTGTTTTTCATCAGTTACTTACATCTGCATACGTACTGATTTCTTTTTACACCAACTACATTTCCAGGACTATATGTCTGGTCCTCGTAGTCTTACTGATTCACTGATTAAGAATTATAGTTATTTTTACATGCACCATCTAGATTCACAAACTGTGGTATAATTTTTGAATTTTTGGAAAGCTGACCCATTTATTCAGTTCAACTACCCAGTACAAAATTACCCTGTCTTTTCCTGAACCTTCTTTGTTTGCCTCCTTGCACTTTACGTCTTCATTTCATGTCAGAAGTACTTCATAGAGATGCTGTTCCCTTTGGAATGATTCTTGTTCCATCCTATTTTCTGCTGTGACTTGTTCTATACAATGTTTCTTCCTCTGGTCCCATATGTCAAATAACGGATGGATTACAACCATTCTTACACATAGGATTTCTCTCCAGTTCTTTTCTCTCTAACGATAAGTTCTAAACCTGTTCAATTTCATCCACTTTGAAATCTATTCTGTTTTCTTCAGGTGTGAAGAAATTTACCAATCATCTTACAAGGTTTTACTTGATGTTCTTAAAAAGACATGGAGGTGATTTAGTTATTAATCTGTGCAAAGTTTTCATTTAGAAAAGTTCTCTTCACTTCGTTGGATCATTATTCCATATTCAGGTCTATATTACAAACGCCTTTCTTCCTATTCCCATTACAGAGTTCTCTAGATGCTTCTTTTTCTTCATCCACTGATGTTATAATTTATTGTTTCAAACACTGCATTGTCTCCTATAATTTCAGTCACGTGGTCAAAGCGTGTGCTCTATATCTCCGTTGACTTGGTCTGTGGTTTCGTTATTACGTGCAAGATAGCCTTCTGTTTTCATACTCATGGAAAGAGTCCTCCAGTCATATCTTTGATGGTAGAAACCCGTTTTGAATGAATTGACAAAATGTTCAAATCCTTACTCACTCCAACCCAATACTTTATCCTCTTGACCCAACCATTTTCACTGTTTCCTACTGTGCTCGAGAAACTCGTTGTGGCTAGATAATCTATTACCACTGTTTTGGTTCCTTCACTTTGAATCGTACCAAACCCACACCTCTCAGAAATGTTATGTTTACTGGTTGTGATACATCATTGAACAACAATCTCATCTTAAACATATGTACCAGCATAAGCAATTCTTACACATCAGTGTACCCGACCTCTGTTCTGTTCATTGGACATGTTTGTATTCCTTACCACTGCTAGTGAATTGTTTGATTATGATCCATTCTGATATATTCGTGGTGATTTTTTACATCAATTATAGAGCAGGTATCAGATCTTTAATTCCTTTTTAAAACACTCGACCGTCATGATTCGGCATCCATCCAATGGATTTGCTGTATAGATTCTCATATATTTGAAGCGATTAATTTGAAAACAGATCATTTGTATCATGATCTGCCTATCAAATAGCCGCTTCACTCACAAGTTTTCTGATGCGTATGTGTTCATTTTGGAAATTACGACTTATTTTCTCTTTAATAATGAAATTTCATGAGTGGAGCAGTATAGAGGGAGCTATTAAACAATAACATCATTATTCATTAATAAGAATCACGTGAGTTCAGATTGAAGTTGCCTAAAAACTAGTGTCATGCAGGTACTCAAGGCAGATGTTCACAGAAGATATAATCTCTGTGTGAAATGGTAAGTGTCTAATGGAAACACATTTTCATGTAAGAAAATGTTAACTTTTTCCAAAACCAGATGTCTTCTGAACTAACCAGTTGGAGATAATAAAATGGGGGTTCCAATCTTTATCTCTACATTTGACACAATAGTTTCATGATGTGTTAAAATTTTTCCTTCTTGTTTTTACTTTAACGTTTTTCATGCTGTTTATTACTTTTTATTTTCTACAGTTATTAAGTAACTAGTTTCAAAATTAACTCCATTTAAACACGAATCTTAAATTTCGTGTTACTGTTCATACACTTTTCACCTGGGATATTTTTCAACACATTTCTCAATCGGTCTGAATTTTCGTTTACATTGATGCAGTCTTAATCTGTCTACTAGTGAAGTAATTTCTTTACTGGAGGTAATAGCTGTAATGGAAGTCCTTATGCCTTTGAGTCACACTCACTTTTACATCTGTTACTGAGTATAACAGAATCAATGGAACCTGGTATCCATTACTCAATACCTATAAGATCCTACAGTGAGTTCTTTCAATTCCCAAGTGTTCTGATAGTTATATAATCAGTGAAATACTCAACCTCTGTACACATTTACCACCCATCTCAGAAAAAACAGTCATAACTTTTTGGTCTCCAATACCACGTCGTTTTGCTTAGATAGTAAATTAATTCTATTTAGTTAGACCAAGTTACTTATATATGTTTCCTTCTCAAGGTTTTATACGTCACTCAGTCCACACCTGCATCTGTCCTTTGGATAACACATTTATAGCCAGCTCAAACTTAATTTCCAGTCCTTATCCTTCTTCACAAAATACCCCCTCTAAGTACTTCCCCTTAAATATCACTCATTCATCAGACTCGGTGTCAAATTATCATTCCACTATCACCACTCTCCGGTTTCAAACGTGGCTTTTGGATTAACTGTACATGTAGCTTTTTACTTTTCATTTCTATATATCATTTTTCCTATACTATACTACACTAGAGAATGTTATAACTGTACAATCTCCTGCTGGTTAGTTTGTGGTAAAACTGGTTTTAGAAAAATACTGGACCAACCAAATAGTATTAGTTGGTTAAGACACCCATGTCATATCTTCTTCAAAAGGTTGATTCCCAGGTGGTCTGGTATAGAAAGGAGACAGACAGGTCTAGATGCACTGTGTTGGCTAGGATATCACACATTACCATGGGAAAGGTGGACCAACCATCATATCTACAATTAAGTATGTCATCCTCTTTTTGACACCAAGTTTAGTGAAACGTTCGGTCAACATGGGCGAAGACTGTATCTGGTTATGAGCTTTGTCCCACATGTGTTTTCCTCTAGGTTGAGATGTTGCACTCCAATAGAGATGCATCTGGACACTTTCCGAAGGGTGCTCATCACTGTTTCCTCAACCAAGTCAGTGTGAGTTTAGGTAAGATGTCGTGATATCGACTCACACTTCTGGTACTTCTTTTCTTGGAAGCGGCGGCGACAGTAGAGGTAGTCACGTTCATGTTGAAACCTTGGGTAGGTGGAACTAGTGTCGGCAGAAACTAAACAGTAAAGTCATCTTATGAGAAGTGGTATCTATCGGAAATATATTTACGGTGTATGAGAAATATTAAGTTTTCATAAATTCACAATCAAAGTACAATAACTTTTTCTTTAAAAAATATAGACACTACATATGTCAAGCAAAGCTGAAAATCGACATTACAAAAACTATTCAAATTTTATGTGTGTATTCTAGTGTATATATAAATAACCATAAATAAACGTATTTTCTGGTCCTTCTGTTTGTAAGTTCAAAAGTAGAATTATTTGACTTTCTTTATACAAAATATTTACCATCATAACTTATCAGAGTGTTTCACTTGTAAAGGCAGATCGCAGATATAATGACACATTTAAATGAAATAACAATAATATCTGATTCCTTGTAGTCCAAAACATCAATTATGGTAAAGATATTGTTGAAACATGTTATTGAGAAGAGATTCAAAGAGACTATATCCACATGTTCAGATTATTTATTGATACGAATAATTGAAATCATGTATATGTTTTTGCAATAAGATTTGATCAAAACTGTAGGTGTGCTGTATAAATAAAATTATAAAAAAACAATAATTAAAGACTGAATTATTTAAACAGTGAACAGACAGTTTGATATATTTTTATTACATTGGTTCTTGACCAACATGAGGAATGTCTTTACATTTGTTAATTTCAATACAAGTATGTATTGAAAATACAAAGTACTAACTAATTTACATTTTATAGTATCTTTGTATAGTTCTATTATTATTAGATAGGCTTGTTTAAAAGATTCTAACAAACAAGTTTTTAAATCTTCATAACATGTTCGATCCTACCTGATTCATTCAATACTAAATTATTATTTAACAGAAACTGATCAAGAAAGCATTTCTATATTTACTGAAATATTAAAATTGTTCATGTATGATGATTTAATACATTTTATATTTTTTAGTAGTATGCACAGGGTTCAGAATGTTATATTAAAATAATGTTGAATAACCAAATCAACATCTTGAATATAAGGTTCCAGTTGTACAGTAACAACATTATTTGTAATTTAGTATGTAGTTGGATGTCACTAAGACTTTGTCACATTTGGAAAAGTATGTGATGGTCATGAAAAATAATCATGTACATGGATTGTGAAGATGTGTTCAGATGAAGGACCAAATCAACATCTTGAATATAAGGTTCCAGTGGTACAGTAACAACATTATTTGTAATTTAGTATGTAGTTGGATGTCACTGATACTTTGTCACATTTGGGAATGTATGTGATGATCATGAAAAATAATCATGTACATGGATTGTGAAGATGTGTTCAGATGAAGGACTTTTCAAGATGGAGATAATCCTTAAACTTGAATTAAGAAACAAGGCAACACACATCAACATTTTCAACAACTTTCACTAACACTATATTATTGGTATACCTTCATTGACACTATATTAGTCCTGTATGACCAGATGAGTAGTCCCAATGTGAGGTTGACGGGTTCGAATCCCTGTCCCACCAAACATGCTTGTCCTTTCAGCCAAGTGACGATCAATCTCAGTCTTCATGACTAAAAGACCAGGTGAAGAGTTGGCGGCCTTTCACTGTTAAATTAGGAACGGCTACCGGAGATAACTCTCATGTGACTTTGAACAAAGTTCAAGCTACACCAAACCAATTAACATAATATCACTGATATAATTTATTATGTAAGGGATATATTCGACTTTTATTTTGATATAGTTTTGTTGTAGTGGGTGTTTACTATAAGCTACTTTATTAATACCATTTTTACGATATTAACACCAATAACAGCTTCGCTTCAGTCACAGTGACACCCATGTTGATGTCTCAGAAGTCACAGTGACACTTGTAGAGGTAACTGAAAGCGGAGCTAGTTTTACTATCTGGCATTTTGTGTGTAAATATGACGAGTTTCTGTAACGTTTATTGCATACAGGAAAACCTACTGTTTACAGTTTTGACTGATGATTTACATAAGGTAAAATGTTAGTAATTTGGAATGTCTATGACAAACTCCTATTTCAACCTTGCAACAATAACCACAGACTTAGCTGCCGTTCACAGAGACACAGTTATGGACATTCCAGACACAGAATACCTAGATGTTTTCTAATAGGCTGGGTGTACAGTGTCAAACTCGTTCATTTTGGTGATGTAGTCGAAAGTAAAGAACTGGTATAAAAATTGTTAAACTGGACCCAGATGTGTTCTATATAATCACCTTCACTTACTTAGCAGTAATTCATGTGTGCTGATGGGTGATATCTTTCTTTACCTAAAGAGAATCAGCTTGTTTGTCAGGTTGTTCGATAACGTTTACCACATTTTTTGTGTTAGACCTATATTGTTTGTTTTTGAAATTTCTCGCAAAGCTACACAAAGACTATCTGAGCTAGCCGTCCCTAATTGAGTAGTTTAAGAAACGAGGAAGGCAGCTGGTCATCATCACCCACCGCCAACTTTTGGGCTACTATTTTATCAACGAGTACTGGGATTCACTCATTTTATAACGCCACCTCGGCTGAAAACGCGAGCATGCTTGTTGTGACAGGGATTCGAGCCGTTTTCTTCAGATTACAAGTCGAGTACCCTAACCACCTGGCTATGCCGGTACATTAGACCTGGAATCTAGATCTAATTGTTTATCTACACAACGCTTATATTGTAACAATACGCTACATGTACACATTTTTAATTTACAGATCATATACTAGTAAAGTTTTTAATGTGTGATTTGATCCAAATATTCACATTTCGCGTAAAACAAGCACCACCTTCAGGCTGCTAAATATACTTACAGTTTCTGAGATAATATAATGTGTTGATGAAATATGTGTAATTAATTTGTAAAAATGACTCAAAACTTACAAAAGTTCTATCTTCATTAGGACCAACACGGTGATTAACTTACCAGAAGTTCACATATGAACAAAAGTTTATATATTAAGGGTGTATTTCACATGCTACCCTATATATGTAATCATAACTTATGGTTGGGATAGAGTATTGTTTTAGTTGGGATTGGTTGGGTCTGTATCACAAAATGTCTGTTTTTGAAGCATTTGTGATTATAATATTAATATTCGTGATGTACTCCAATAAAACAGTGGTGCATATTCAGATGTACATCTCTAAAATCAGTGGTTCGATTCTCTCGGTAGACGCAGGAGATAGCCCAATATTCATGATAATTTCATTCTCCGAAAGAAAACATTTTAATACGTTACGAATATGTTTGTAACTACGTCAGTCACAACCACTGCCCTACAGTCGTTTGTATGGGTTGTAGTTCAACTAGAGGGTCAGGACTTGACTGTACGTAGCACGTGCATAACAGGAATATGATGGTGTTACTCACGTGCAGCAGCCACATTATTCTGCATGGAGACACCAACAAAGATAACCAAAGGTCAACCCTGTATTTTTTAACCAACTAGTATTATTTCACCATTAATTTCTAAGTATTTAACTGAAAATAGGGTTTCTGTTTTTTTATTATTTTGTTATTAGGTCCAATATAGCGGAATAAACAAAGCCAACCAGGTGCATGAAGTCACGTGCATAACCTTTATAATGATCTCATACACGTTACTCTGACACCTACATATAGACTCAAGCCAGTCACAGTGACATCTATAACAGTCTCAGTAATGTTGACATTCATAACGGTCTCACACTAGCCACTCTCACCCATAAAAATAGTCAAATCAGTCACACTGATCCACCCACTGTGCTAGATCCACCCACTCAAGTAGGTTCGTGAGGCACTACACACTTAACAGCACGATACCTTTTTTTCACTGTAAGCTCGACGAGGATGTCGAAAGTTTTGTAGATGCATTAAATGAAGCTGTTGGAATATCTGGTTGGACTGATGCACAGAAATCAGACATTTTGAGACTAAGAACAGCAGGAGAAGCAAAACGTTTCATTGAGGCATTGTGTGAAACTGTAGATTTTCAGTTTTTAATACGTATGCTGACAGAGGAATATGGTAAAGGAGAAACGCCAGGCACAATCATGGCGTAATTACGAAATATGAATTAAGAAAAAGGCAAGTCTGTTCGAGTGTTTGGACATAAGCTACAAGAGCAAGGTAATAGATTACATAGAACTTAATTTATATAATGATCCAAGATACACTAAAGTCTGAGTATGAGCGAAGGTCGCTTAGCGATAGAGCTCGGAGTGATGTTAATGAATCCAATACCCCACGAGCAACCTTATTAAATTTAATCGAGTATACAAGAGAGCAACAGATATATAGGTACAAGCAGTCTGTAATAAGTATGATAAGTAAGAGTAAATATGAAACAGTAAACTGGCGAAACGGACAAAATAAGTGCGAGGACTTGCAGTGTTTTAAGTGTGGTAAGGTTGGCCACATAGCAAATTGTTTTATAAAACAAACTGAGTCTGTAAGTTGTTTTAACTGTTGTATTTTAGTAAGGATTTTACAGGAAGGATAAATTCAGAAGTATAAGATCTTAGTTAGACGATATCTTGTTGAGATAGAAGATTTGTTTTTAGGATTAAAGGATATTAAACATAACGTTTTATAATCAGTGATGTCGAGAAACCCACTTGTTGAGAAATTTATATGCAAAAACGGCTCGTTTGGGTTGAGAAAATATTTTACATAGAAGAGCGAACAACGTTTCGACCTTCTTCGGTCATCGTCAGGTTCACAAAGAAAGAGGTAACTGACCGGAAGCTGACCACATGTTTGAAAGGGGTTGTGTAACTGTGTGTCGAAATGTATAGGGCGGTATTAGATGTTTGAATATATAATTTTATTTATTTTATTATATTAATATAGGTATAAAGGCGTTCCTTTATATTGGTTTATTTTGGGTTTAAGTTGTTGTATAAGTAAGGCTTCTTTAATTTTGCGTTTGTTTATGTTTGTTTCTTTATTTAGTATTTGTGTGTTTTCTATGGTTATGTTGTGTTTATTTGACTTGCAGTGTTCGAAAACGTGTGAAGGAGACTTTTTATGTTCTTTGAATCTGGTTTCCATTTTTCTACTTGTTTCTCCAATATAGAAATTGTGGCAGTTATCACATTGTATTTTATAAATAATGTTGGTGTGGTGTTTGTCAGTGTAGTTTTTACATAGTATAGACAGGAAGAACGCAATGAACAGGAAGAAAGCAATCAAATATCATTTCTTAACCTCAAAATTACAAGAACCGACACACAATTCAAAACAGAAATCCACCGAAAAATCACCCATACTGGACTATACATTCCTTGGGACTCAGCACATGAAACAAAATAAAAACTCAACATACTAAAAAACCAAATAAACACAGCCAAAAACCGATGCTCACCAGATAAAATTAACGATGAATCAGACAAAATAAAACAATACTTCATCAACATCAGTAAGTTTCCTCCACAAACCGTAGAAAACATTATACGCAAACACCTAGACAGAAAGCAAAATCAACCAACTAAAGTAAACACATCTCACGAATCAAAAGGATCACGAAACCATATACTGCTGTATACCATATATTCCTGACATCAGCAAACAAATAACCAACATTTGGCAAAACTAGTAACAAAATACGACATTCCAGTTAATACCAAATTTATTCAAAAACCAGGCACAAAACTGAGGTCTATACTATGTAAAAACTACACTGACAAACACCACACCAACATTATTTATAAAATACAATGTGATAACTGTCACAACTTCTATATTGGAGAAACAAGTAGAAAAATGGAAACCAGATTCAAAGAACATAAAAAGTCACCTTCACACGTTTTCGAACACTGCAAGTCAAATAAACACAACATAACGATAGAAAACACACAAATACTAAATAAAAAACAAACATAAACAAACGCAAAATTAAAGAAGCCTTACTTATACAACAACTAAAACCCAATATAAACCAATATAAAGGAACGCCTTTATACCTATATTAATATAATAAAATAAATAAAATTATATATTCAAACATCTAATACCGCCCTCTACATTTCGACACACAGTTACACAACCCTTTCAAACATGTGGTCAGCTTCCGGTCAGTTACCTATTTCTTTGTGAACCTGACGATGACCGAAGAAGGTCGAAACGTTGTTCGCTCTTCTATGTAAAATATTTTTTCAACCCAAACGAGCCGTTTTTGCATATAAATAACGTTTTGTAGATTTCAGATTTAACTCAACAAAAACGTGGTGTAATACAGGCAGGTGGAAATGTTCTGAAAGTTTTGTTCGGAACAACAACCACAGATGATTTGCGTGAATTAAATAAGAAAGTAAAACATCAAAGACAAGTATCCAGAGAAATGATTCATTTAATAGGTAAACAGATGACTATAATGAATTCATTAAACCAGACACTTGAATTACATGAGCAGGAAATTAAAAGCGTGTCTAGATAAAGCATTAGTAAATATCACTAACAGTTTGATATATACTAGAATAAGACAGACTGAGCTTCATAAGACAGGTATCGAAATGTTAGTTTCCAATTAAGTAGATTATAAAAATTATTAGACGAAGTTGAAAGTGAGTTACCTCCGTACTTACACTCTATAATTCCTACACATAGTAAAGAGATTTACATGTATTATAAATAGGCTGATGTAAAAACAGCCGCAGTAAAGGATACGTAAAGAATGTTCATAGAGATACCTTTGAAAGCAAACGATAGAATGTTTAAATTATATAAAATCATTAGCATTAAGCCATTCATTCGCTCTAACTGTAGAAAATAACAACCAATATCTTGCAGCGTCAAGTGATCAACGTACTTATTTGGAAATAACAGAAGATATGCTAAACTGTGTAGAAGGACCCATTAGAGTATGTGGCCCAACTTCAGTAATTTGTTCAGTACCCACTATGACTTGAAGTTATGCAATATTAACAAGACTTTCCTGGGGTGGAGGTCCAGTTTACCTGAACTGAGTCATTGTGTGCGGCTCTTAACATTTTTATAATATATCCATTTTTCATCTCCAGTTACTAACCTGTCCAAAAAAGGTGAGTTACGTTCACATAAGTGCAGAGAAGTGCAAATGTCCATTCTTGCTCTGAGGTTGGCTTCTGTCAAATCATAGAGACCCATTTTTCAAGTTTTGATACATTTCCAAGTTGTTGCAGATGACAGTGAACTGTTGAATTAAGCTTCTGCTTGTTCTTCAAATGCTGCAGTACAGTCTTCATCAAGTGCAGCCAGCAGCAAGTCATCATTAAACTTAAGCTGTAGTCACCTGATATAAACTTCTGAAACTACGTTCGACGTTTACTTTCATTGAGAGAATCCGTACCATAAACACGTTGAATGTTTTTTGTTGTTTCTGCTGCACTATTTCCTTTTTTAAACTCATAAAGCATTACATGTCTAATGTCGGGCTGAAGAGAAACAAAAGTTTTTGAGCGCCCCTGGTTTGCCTTAGGGGTCTACCTAAGATCTTTAAAACCAAAATTACTGTCAAGTCTAAAATAAATAAATATGTCTAATGTGCTCCTCAGACACATCCATCTTCATGAGGGTTTATTTGATAAATGATGTGGAAATTGGAGTTTGGACAGTTTCTTTTATTTGTCTGAGCATTTTTATGCACGTCCTACTACATATTTAAGTCATTGAAGCCTTCTACAAAGACAGAAATAATGATGCACTTTCTGTATTGAAATTTCGGACATCACTTATGAGATGACCTGATAAATCACGAAAAATGTTATTTAGTTCATAATGAATAATATACAATATTTAAATCATGTAGGATTACTTTAAAACAAACATTAAGCTGACTGTGTACAATATAAAGAATTCTTCCGTTAGATAAAAAAGAGTCCACTGTGAAAAAAACCAAACAAATAATTATTAAAACGATACAAAACACTGTTGTTTTGTATAGTGAAACAATCATTAAGAAACTCTTACTTTACCTGACTTAACATATATAAATATATGTAAACATCACTTGTCAGTTGATTTGTTATCACGAGATACTGATATACATATATGGATTTGGTATTTAGTTGAAACTTCAAAGTATAAACAAGTGTGATGTAGTGTGTGGTTCAGTTCTTTGTTTATTCAATAAAATGTATTCCTGAAGTTCATATGTATATCATTATATATAATTTAATACGAAATTTATGTTGTTGCTATAGATTTATGTATTAGTGCACAGTTGGTACAATGTATACAAGAAGGTTGACAAAGATACTTGTAATCTCTTCTCTAAAATGAACGCATGGTTACAAAATCTTAGACATTTTGTGTCAGTTCAAACATCTGAGAACCAGTTTGAATCAAGTGACAAAGAAACATAATAAGATTTTTCATCTTATTTGCATCATGGCACATTTCAGGGTAAATTTGTTTCAAAAGTTGTTACATTTTCCGCCTTAGACCTTTACTCTTTTGTTCTGTCAAAGCCTCCATCATGTGAGAAATGTGTAGCTCACAGTAAAGGTTTTCCAGAATTCTAATCAAGAGTGGTAATCGCTCTATTGTCCTGATCTGTTTCAGTTTGTTTTCTTGTTTTGTTTTTGTATTTTTTAATTACACACAAAGCTACTCGAAGGCCATCTGCGCTAGCCGTCCATAATTTAGGAGTGTAAGACTAAAGGGAAGGCAGCTAGTCAGCACCACACACCGCCAACTATTGAACTACTTTTTAACTAACGAATAGCGGGATTGACCGTACAATTACAACACCCCCGCGACTGAAAGGGCGAGGATGTTTGGTGAAACGGGGATTCGAACCCGCGACCCTCAGATTACAAGTCGAATGCCTTAACTCACCTGACCATGTCGGGCCTCCTACTTGTTTCAGATAAAGCGTTGTCACAACAAACTGTCATGACCTGATCTGTGATATCATAATATTCAAGCAAACTATAAAGGCTAACTGGTTACCCATGACCTTTTGAAGAAAGTATTATTCCTAGAAGTAAATCAACTAGATCTAAGAATGAAGTAGTAACACTGACTACAAACACCAACTATAAGTTTTCTATCCTCCTCCAATTCACTCACTATATTTGTGACAAAGTGAAGGTCAATATTTGACTTAACATGTCTTATCTGATGTCTGTAGCTTCAGATTATTAACATGTCTTATCTGATGTCTGTAGCTTCGGATTCTTAACATGTCTTTACTGATATCAGTAGCTTAAGATTCTTAACATCTCTTCTCTGATGTCCATAGCTTCAGATTATTAACATGTCTTCACTGATGTTTGTAGTTTCAGATTATTAAAATGTCTTCACTGATGTCTTTAGCTTCGAAGTCTTAAAATGTCTTATCTGGTGTCTGTAGCTTCAGATTATTAACATGTCTTCTCTGATGTCTGTATCTTCAGATTCTTAACATGTCTTCACTGATGTCTGTAGTTTAAGATTATTATCACGTTTTCACTGATGACTGTAGCTTCAGATTCTTCAAATGTCTTCACTGATGTCTCTAGCTTTAGATTCCTAACATGTCTTCACTGATGTTTGAAGTTTCAGATTCTTAACATGTCTTCACTGATTTTGTAGCTTCAGATTCTTAACATGTCTTCACAGATGTCTCTAGCTTTAGATTCTTAACATGTATTCACTGATGTCTGTATTTCAGATTCTTAACATGTCTTCTCTGATGTTTGTAGCTTCAGATTATTAACATGTTTTCACTTATGACTGTAGTTTCAGATTCTTAACATGTCTATTCTGATGTCTATAGCTTCAGGTTCTTAACATGTCTTCACTGATGTCTGTAGCTTCAGGTTCTTTACATATCTTCACTAATGTCTGTAGCTTCAGATTATTAACATGTCTTCACTTATGACTGTAGCTTCAGGTTATTAACATGTCTCATCTGGTGTCTGTAGCTTCAAATTATTATCATGTCTTATCTGATGTCTGTAGCTTCAGATTATTAACATGTCTTCACTGATGTCTGTAGCTTCGGATTCTTAACATGTTTTCACTTATGACTCTAGTTTCAGATTCTTAACATATCTGCTCTGATGTCTGTAGCTTCAGATTCTTAACAGGTCTTCTCTGATGTCTATAGTTTCATGTTATTAACATGTCTTCACTGATGTCTGTAGCTTCAGGTTCTTAACATGTCTTCACTGATGTCTGTAGCTTCAGATTATTAACATGTTTTCACTTATAACTGTAGTTTCAGATTTTTAACATGTCTTCTCTGATGTCTGTAGCTTCAGATTATTAACATGTCTTCACTGATGACAGTATTTTCCGATTCTTAACATGTCTTCACTGATGTTTATAGCTATAGATTATTAACATGTCTTCACTTATAACTGTAGTTTCAGATTCTTAACATCTCTTTTCTGATGTCTGTAGCTTCAGATTCTTAACATGTCTTCTCTGATGTCTGTAGCTTCAGGTTCTTAACATATCTTCACTGATGTCTGTAACTTCAGAATATTAACTTGTCTTTAATGATATTTGCAGTTTCAGATTATCAACATGACTTTTTTGATGACTGTAGCTTCAGATTATTAAAATGTCTTCACTGATGTCTGTAGCTTCGAATTCTTAACATGTCTTATCTGGTGTCTGTATGTTCAGATTATTAACATGTCTTATCTGATGTCTGTAGATTCAGATTATTAACATGTCTACACTGATGTCTATAGCTTCAGATTCGTAACATGTCTTCTCTGATGTCTGTAGCTTCAGGTTCTTAACATTTCTTCACTGATGTTTGTAGCTTCGAATTCTTAACATGTCTTATCTGGTGTCTGTAGCTTCACATTATTAAAATGTCTTCACTGATGTCTGTAGCTTCGAAATCTTAACATGTCTTATCTGGTGTCTGTAGCTTCAGATTATTACCATGTCTTATCTGATGTCTGTAGCTTCAGATTATTAACATGTCTTCACTGATGTCTGTAGCTTCGGATTCTTAACATGTCTTCACTTATGACTCTAGTTTCAGATTGTTAACATATCTACTCTGATGTCTGTAGCTTCAGATTCTTAACAGGTCTTCTCTGATGTCTGTAGTTTAAGATTATTATCACGTTTTCACTGATGACTGTAGCTTCAGATTCTTAACATGTCTTAACTGATGTCTCTAGCTATAGATTCTTAACATGTCTTCACTGTTGTCTGTAGTTTCAGATTCTTAACATGTCTTCACTGATGACTGTATTTTCATATTCTTAAAATGTTTTCGCTGATGACTGTATTTTCAGATTCTTAACATGTCTTCTCTGATGTTTATAGCTATAGATTATTAACATGTCTTCACTGATGACTGTATTTTCATATTCTTAAAATGTCTTCACTGATGTCTGTAGCTTCAGGTTCTTAACATGTCTTCACTTATGACTGTAGTTTCAGATTTTTAACGTCTTCTCTGATGTCTGTAGCTTCAGATTAATAACATGTCTTCACTGATGTCTGTAGTTTCAGATTCTTAACATGTCTTCACTGATGACTGTATTTTCATATTCTTAAAATGTTTTCGCTGATGACTGTATTTTCAGATACTTAACATGTCTTCTCTGATGTCTATAGCTATAGATTATTAACATGTCTTCACTGATGATTGTATTTTCATATTCTTAAAATGTCTTCACTAATCTCTGTAGCTTCAGATTCTTAACATGTCTTCACTGATGTCTGTAGTTTCAGATTCTTAACATGTCTTCCCTGATGACAGTATTTTCGATTCTTAAAATATCTTCACTGATGTTTGTAGTTTCAGATTATTAACATGTCTTCTCTGATGTTTATAGCTATAGATTATTAACATGTCTTCACTTATAACTGTAGTTTCAGATTCTTAACATGTCTTTTCTGATGACTGTAGCTTCAGATTCTTAACATGTCTTCTCTGATGTCTGTAGCTTAAGGTTCTTAACATGTCTTCACTGATGTCTGTAACTTCAGAATATTAACTTGTCTTTACTTATATTTGCAGTTTCAGATTATCAATATGACTTTTCTGATGACTGTAGCTTCAGATTATTAAAATGTCTTCACTGATGTCTGTAGCTTCGAATTCTTAACATGTATTATCTGGTGTCTGTATGTTCAGATTATTAACATGTCTTATCTGATGTCTGTAGATTCAGATTATTAACATTTCTACACTGATGTCTGTAGCTTCAGATTATTAACATGTCTTCACTGATGTTTATAGCTTCGGATTCTTAACATGTCTTTACTGATGTCTGTAGCTTCAGGTTCTTAACATGTCTTCACTGATGTCTATAGCTCCAGATTCTTAACATGTCTTCACTGATGTCTATAGCTTCAGATTATTAGCATGTCTTCACTGATGTCTGTAGTTTAAGATTATTATCACGTTTGCACTGATGATTGTAGCTTCAGATTCTTAACATGTCTTCATTGATGTCTCTAGCTTTAGATTGTTAACATGTCTTCACTGATGTCTGTAGTTTCAGATTATTAACATGTCTTCTCTGATATCTGTAGCTTCAGATTATTAACATGTCTTCACTGATGTCTGTAGTTTAAGATTATTATCACGTTTTCACTGATGAATGTAGCTTCAGATTCTTAACATGTCTTCACTGATGTCTCTAGCTTGTAGCTTCAGATTCTTAACATGTCTTCATTGATGTCTCTAGCTTTAGATTATTATCACGTTTTCACTGATGACTGTCGCTTCAGATTCTTAACATATCTTAACTGATGTCTCTAGCTTTAGATTCTTAACATGTCTTCACTGATGTCTGTAGTTTAAGATTATTATCACGTTTTCACTAATCTCTGTAGCTTCAGATTCTTAACATGTCTTCACTGATGTCTGTAGTTTCAGATTCTTAACATGTCTTCACTGATGACTGTATTTTCATATTCTTAAAATGTTTTCACTGATGACTGTATTTTCAGATACTTAACATGTCTTCTCTGATGTTTATAGCTATAGATTATTAACATGTCTTCACTGATGACTGTATTTTCATATTCTTAAAATGTCTTCACTGATGTCTGTAGCTTCAGGTTCTTAACATGTCTTCACTAATGTCTGTAGCTTCAGATTATTAACATGTTTTCACTTATGACTGTAGTTTCAGATTTTTAACATGTTTTCTCTGATGCCTGTAGCTTCAGATTATTAACATGTCTTAACTGATGTTTCTAGCTTTCGATTCTTAACATGTCTTCACTGATGTCTGTAGTTTCAGATTTTTAGCATGTCTACTCTGATTTCTGTATCTTCAGATTCTTAACATGTCTTCACTGATATCTGTAGTTTAAGATTATTATCACGTTTTCACTAATCTCTGTAGCTTCAGATTCTTAACATGTTTTCACTGATGTCTGTAGTTTCAGATTCTTAACATGTCTTCCCTGATGACAGTATTTTCGATTCTTAAAATGTCTTCACTTATGTTTGTAGTTTCAGATTATTAACATGTCTTCTCTGATGTTTATAGCTATAGATTATTAACATGTCTTCACTTATAACTGTAGTTTCAGATTCTTAACATATCTTTTCTGATGTCTATAGCTTCAGATTCTTAACATGTCTTCTCTGATGTCTGTAGCTTAAGGTTCTTAACATGTCTTCACTGATGTCTGTAACTTCAGAATATTAACTTGTCTTTACTGATATTTGCAGTTTCAGATTATCAATATGACTTTTCTGATGACTGTAGCTTCAGATTATTAAAATGTCTTCACTGATGTCTGTAGCTTCGAATTCTTAACATGTATTATCTGGTGTCTGTATGTTCAGATTATTAACATGTCTCATCTGATGTCTGTAGATTCAGATTATTAACATTTCTACACTGATGTCTGTAGCTTCAGATTATTAACATGTCTTCACTGATGTTTATAGCTTCGGATTCTTAACATGTCTTTACTGATGACTGTAGCTTCAGGTTCTTAACATGTCTTCACTGATGTCTATAGCTCTAAATTCTTAACATGTCTTCACTGATGTCTATAGCTTCAGATTATTAACTTGTCTTCACTAATGTCTGTTGTTTCAGATTATTATCACGTTTGCACTGATGATTGTAGCTTCAGATTGTTAACATGTCTTCATTGATGTCTCTAGCTTTAGATTGTTAACATGTCTTCACTGATGTCTGTAGTTTCAGATTATTAACATGTCTTCTCTGATATCTGTAGCTTCAGATTATTAACATGTCTTCACTGATGTCTGTAGTTTAAGATTATTATCACGTTTTCACTGATGAATGTAGCTTCAGATTCTTAACATGTCTTCACTGATGACTGTATTTTCATATTCTTAAAATGTCTTCACTGATGTCTGTAGCTTCAGGTTCTTAACATGTCTTCACTAATGTCTGTAGCTTCAGATTATTAACATGTCTTCACTGATGTCTGTAGCTTCAGATTATTAACATGTTTTCACTTATGACTGTAGTTTCAGATTTTTAACATGTCTTCTCTGATGTCTGTAGCTTCAGATTAATAACATGTCCTCACTGATGTCTGTAGTTTAAGATTATTATCACGTTTTCACTGATGACTGTAGTTTCAGATTCTTAACATGTCTTCACTGATGTCTGTAGCTTCAGATTCTTAACATGTCTTCACTGATGTTTTCTGTAGCTTCAGATTATTAACATGTCTGATGTCTCTATAGATTATGTCTTCCTGTTGTTTCAGATTCTTATCATGTCTTCACTGATGTCTGTAGTTTCAGATTTTTTATCATGTTTTCACTGATGACTGTAGCTTCAGATTCTTAACATGTCTTCACTGATGTCTGTAGCTTCAGATTCTTAACATGTTTTCACTGATGTCTGTAGTTTCAGATTATTAACATGTCTTCACTGATGACTGTATTTTCAGATTCTTAACATGTCTTCACTGATAACTGTATTTTCAGATTTTTAACATGTCTTCACTGATGTTTGTAGTTTCAGATTATTATCACGTTTTCACTAATCTCTGTAGCTTCAGATTCTTAACATGTCTTCACTGATGTCTGTAGTTTCAGATTCTTAACATGTCTTCACTGATGACTGTATTTTCAGATTCTTAAAATGTTTTCACTGATGACTGTATTTTCAGATTCTTAACATGTCTTCTCTGATGTTTGTAGCTTAGATTATTAACATGTCTTCACTGATGACTGTATTTTCAGATTCTTAAAATGTCTTCACTGATGTCTGTAGCTTCAGATTCTTAACATGTCTTCACTGATGTCTGTAGTTTCAGATTATTAACATGTCTTCACTGATGTCTGTAGCTTCAGATTATTAACATGTCTTCACTGATGTCTGTAGTTTCAGATTCTTAACATGTCTTCACTGATGACTGTATTTTCAGATTCTTAACATGTTTTCACTGATGACTGTATTTTCAGATACTTAACATGTCTTCTCTGATGTTTATAGCTATAGATTATTAACATGTCTTCACTGATGATTGTATTTTCAGATTCTTAACATGTCTTCACTGATGTCTGTAGCTTCAGATTCTTAACATGTCTTCACTGATGTCTGTAGTTTCAGATTCTTAACATGTCTTCACTGATGACTGTATTTTCAGATTCTTAAAATGTCTTCACTGATGTCTGTAGTTTCAGATTATTAACATGTCTTCTCTGATGTTTATAGCTATAGATTATTAACATGTCTTCACTTATGACTGTAGTTTCAGATTCTTAACATGTCTTTTCTGATGTCTGTAGCTTCAGATTCTTAACATGTCTTCACTGATGTCTGTAGCTTCAGATTATTAACATGTCTTCACTGATGTCTGTAGCTTCAGATTATTAACATGTCTTTACTGATGTTTGTAGTTTCAGATTATTAACATGTCTTTTCTGATGACTGTAGCTTCAGATTATTAACATGTCTTCACTGATGTCTGTAGCTTCAGATTCTTAACATGTCTTATCTGATGTCTGTATTTCAGATTATTAACATGTCTTCACTGATGTCTGTAGCTTCAGATTATTAACATGTCTTCACTGATAACTGTAGCTTCAGATTCTTAACATGTCTTCACTGATGTCTGTAGCTTCAGATTCTTAACATGTCTTCACTGATGTCTGTAGCTTCAGATTCTTAACATGTCTTCACTGATGTCTGTAGCTTCAGATTATTAACATGTCTTCACTGATGTCTGTAGTTTCAGATTATTATCATGTCTTCACTGATTCTGATGATTGTAGCTTCAGATTCTTAACATGTCTTCACTGATGTCTGTAGCTTTAGATTCTTAACATGTCTTCACTGATGTCTGTAGTTTCAGATTATTAACATGTCTTCTCTGATGTCTGTAGCTTCAGATTATTAACATGTCTTCACTGATGTCTGTAGTTTCAGATTATTAACATGTCTTCACTGATGTTTGTAGCTTCAGATTCTTAACATGTCTTCACTGATGTCTGTAGCTTCAGATTATTAACATGTCTTCACTGATGTCTGTAGCTTCAGATTCTTAACATGTCTTCACTGATGTCTCTATAGCTTCAGATTCTTAACATGTCTTCACTGATGTCTGTAGTTTAAGATTATTATCATGTTTTCACTGATGTCTGTAGCTTCAGATTCTTAACATGTCTTCACTGATGTCTGTAGTTTCAGATTCTTAACATGTCTTCACTGATGACTGTATTTTCAGATTCTTAAAATGTTTTCACTGATGTCTGTATTTTCAGATTCTTAACATGTCTTCTCTGATGTCTGTAGCTTCAGATTATTAACATGTCTTCACTGATGTCTGTAGTTTCAGATTATTATCATGTCTTCACTGATGTCTGTAGCTTCAGATTCTTAACATGTCTTCACTGATGTCTGTAGCTTCAGATTATTAACATGTCTTCACTGATGTCTGTAGTTTCAGATTCTTAACATGTCTTCACTGATGTCTGTAGCTTCAGATTATTAACATGTCTTCACTGATGACTGTAGCTTCAGATTCTTAACATGTCTTCACTGATGTCTGTAGCTTTAGATTCTTAACATGTCTTCACTGATGTCTGTAGTTTCAGATTCTTAACATGTCTTCACTGATGACTGTATTTTCAGATTCTTAACATGTCTTCACTGATGACTGTATTTTCAGATTCTTAACATGTCTTCACTGATGTTTGTAGTTTCAGATTATTAACATGTCTTCTCTGATGTTTATAGCTATAGATTATTAACATGTCTTCACTTATGACTGTAGTTTCAGATTCTAACATGTCTTTTCTGATGTCTGTAGCTTCAGATTCTTAACATGTCTTCTCTGATGTCTGTAGCTTCAGATTCTTAACATGTCTTCTCTGATGTCTGTAACTTCAGATTATTAATTTGTCTTCACTGATATTTGCAGTTTCAGATTATTAACATGTCTTTTCTGATGACTGTAGCATCAGATTATTAACATGTCTTCTCTGATGTCTGTAGCTTCAGATTATTAACATGTCTACTCTGATGTCTGTAGCTTCAGATTCTTAACATGTCTTAAATGATGTCTGTAGTTTCAGATTTTTAACATGTCTACTCTGATTTCTGTATCTTCAGATTATTAACATGTCTTCACTGATGTCTGTAGTTTAAGATTATTAACACGTTTCCACTAATCTCTGTAGCTTCAGATTCTTAACATGTCTTCACTGATGTCTGTAGTTTCAGATTCTTAACATGTCTTCACTGATGACTGTATTTTCATATTCTTAAAATGTTTTCACTGATGACTGTATTTTCAGATACTTAACATGTCCTCTCTGATGTTTATAGCTATAGATTATTAACATGTCTTCACTGATGATTCTATTTTCATATTCTTAAAATGTCTTCACTGATGTCTGTAGCTTCAGTTTCTTAACATGTCTTCACTGATGTCTGTAGCTTCAGATTATTAACATGTTTTCACTTATGACTGTAGTTTCAGATTTTTAACATGTTTTCTCTGATGTCTGTAGCTTCAGATTATTAACATGTCTTCACTGAAGTCTGTAGTTTAAGATTATTATCACGTTTTCACTGATGACTGTAGCTTCAGATTCTTAACATGTCTTAACTGATGGTTCTAGCTTTCGATTCTTAACATGTCTTCACTGATGTCTGTAGTTTCAGATTTTTAGCATGTCTACTCTGATTTCTGTAGCTTAAGGTTCTTAACATGTCTTCACTGATGTCTGTAACTTCAGAATATTAACTTGTCTTTACTGATATTTGCAGTTTCAGATTATTAACATGTCTTTTCTGATGACTGTAGCTTCAGATTATTAACATGTCTTCACTGATGTCTGTAGCTTCAGATTCTTAACATGTCTTATCTGGTGTCTGTATGTTCAGATTATTAACATGTCTCATCTGATGTCTGTAGATTCAGATTATTAACATTTCTACACTGATGTCTGTAGCTTCAGATTATTAACATGTCTTCACTGATGTTTATAGCTTCGGATTCTTAACATGTCTTTACTGATGACTGTAGCTTCAGGTTCTTAACATGTCTTCACTGATGTCTATAGCTCTAAATTCTTAACATGTCTTCACTGATGTCTGTAGCTTCAGATTATTAACATGTCTTCACTGATGTCTGTAGTTTCAGATTATTATCACGTTTCACTGATGATTGTAGCTTCAGATTGTTAACATGTCTTCATTGATGTCTCTAGCTTTAGATTGTTAACATGTCTTCACTGATATCTGTAGTTTCAGATTATTAACATGTCTTCTCTGATATCTGTAGCTTCAGATTCTTAACATGTCTTCTCTGATGTCTGTAGCTTAAGGTTCTTAACATGTCTTCACTGATGTCTGTAACTTCAGAATATTAACATGTCTTTACTGATATTTGCAGTTTCAGATTATTAACATGTCTTTTCTGATGACTGTAGCTTCAGATTATTAACATGTCTTCACTGATGTCTGTAGCTTCAGATTCTTAACATGTATTATCTGGTGTCTGTATGTTCAGATTATTAACATGTCTTATCTGATGTCTGTAGATTCAGATTATTAACATTTCTACACTGTGTCTGTAGCTTTAGATTATTAACATGTCTTCACTGATGTTTATAGCTTCGGATTCTTAACATGTCTTTACTGATGTCTGTAGCTTCAGGTTCTTAACATGTCTTCACTGATGTCTATAGCTCCAGATTCTTAACATGTCTTCACTGATGTCTGTAGCTTCAGATTATTAACATGTCTTCACTGATGTCTGTAGTTTAAGATTATTATCACGTTTGCACTGACGATTGTAGCTTCAGATTCTTAACATGTCTTCACTGATGTCTCTAACTTTAGATTGTTAACATGTCTTCACTGATGTCTGTAGTTTCAGATTATTAACATGTCTTCTCTGATATCTGTAGCTTCAGATTATTAACATGTCTTCACTGATGTCTGTAGTTTAAGATTATTATCACGTTTTCACTGATGAATGTAGCTTCAGATTCTTAACATGTCTTCACTGATGTCTCTAGCTTCAGATTATCAACATGTCTTCTCTTATGCCTGTTGTTTCAGATTCTTATCATGTCTTCACTGATGTCTGTAGTTTAAGATTATTATCACGTTTTCACTGATGACTGTCGCTTCAGATTCTTAACATGTCTTAACTAATGTCTCTAGCTTTAGATTCTTAACATGTCTTCACTGATGTCTGTAGTTTCAGATTATCAACATGTCTTCACTGATGACTGTATTTTCATATTCTTAAAATGTCTTCACTGATGACTGTATTTTCAGATTCTTAACATGTCTTCACTGATGTTTGTAGTTTCAGATTATTAACATGTCTTCTCTGATGTTTATAGCTATAGATTATTAACATGTCTTCACTTATGACTGTAGTTTCAGATTCCTAACATGTCTTTTCTGATGTCTGTAGCTTCAGATTCTTAACATGTCTTCTCTGATGTCTGTAGCTTCAGATTCTTAACATGTCTTCTCTGATGTCTGTAACTTCAGATTCTTAATTTGTCTTCACTGATATTTGCAGTGTCAGATTATTAACACGTCTTTTCTGATGACTGTAGCATCAGATTATTAACATATCTTCTCTGGTGTCTGTAGCTTCAGATTATTAACATGTCTACTCTGATGTCTGTAGCTTCAGATTCTTAACATGTCTTAAATGATGTCTGTAGTTTCAGATTTTTAACATGTCTACTCTGATTTCTGTATCTTCAGATTATTAACATGTCTTCACTGATGTCTGTAGTTTAAGATTATTATTACGTTTTCACTAATCTCTGTAGCTTCAGATTCTTAACATGTCTTCACTGATGTCTGTAGTTTCAGATTCTTAACATGTCTTCACTGATGACTGTATTTTCATATTCTTAAAATGTTTTCACTGATGACTGTATTTTCAGATACTTAACATGTCCTCTCTGATGTTTATAGCTATAGATTATTAACATGTCTTCACTGATGATTCTATTTTCATATTCTTAAAATGTCTTCACTGATGTCTGTAGCTTCAGTTTCTTAACATGTCTTCACTGATGTCTGTAGCTTCAGATTATTAACATGTTTTCACTTATGACTGTAGTTTCAGATTTTTAACATGTTTTCTCTGATGTCTGTAGCTTCAGATTATTAACATGTCTTCACTGATGTCTGTAGTTTAAGATTATTATCACGTTTTCACTGATGACTGTAGCTTCAGATTCTTAACATGTCTTCACTGATGTCTCTAGCTTTCAGATTCTTAACATGTCTTCACTGATGTCTGTAGTTTCAGATTTTTAACATGTCTTCTCTGATTTCTGTAGCTTCAGATTCTTAACATGTCTTCACTGATGTCTGTAACTTCAGATTATTAACATGTCTTTACTGATATTTGTAGTTTCAGATTATTAACATGTCTTTTCTGATGACTGTAGCTTCAGATTATTAACATGTCTTCACTGATGTCTGTAGCTTCAGATTCTTAACATGTCTTCATCTGATGTCTGTAGTTTCAGATTATTAACATGTCTTCATCTGATGTCTGTAGATTCAGATTATTAACATTTCTTCACTGATGTCTGTAGCTTCAGATTATTAACATGTCTTCACTGATGTTTGTAGCTTCAGATTCTTAACATGTCTTTACTGATGACTGTAGCTTCAGATTCTTAACATGTCTTCACTGATGTCTGTAGCTTCAGATTCTTAACATGTCTTCACTGATGTCTGTAGCTTCAGATTATTAACATGTCTTCACTGATGTCTGTAGTTTCAGATTATTAACATGTTTTCACTGATGATTGTAGCTTCAGATTATTAACATGTCTTCACTGATGTCTGTAGCTTCAGATTATTAACATGTTTTCACTGATGTCTGTAGTTTCAGATTTTTAACATGTCTTCTCTGATGTCTGTAGCTTCAGATTCTTAACATGTCTTCACTGATGTCTGTAGTTTAAGATTATTATCACGTTTCACTGATGTCTGTAGCTTCAGATTCTTAACATGTCTTCACTGATGTCTGTAGTTTCAGATTCTTAACATGTCTTCCCTGATGACTGTATTTTCAGATTCTTAACATGTCTTCACTGATGTTTGTAGTTTCAGATTATTAACATGTCTTCTCTGATGTTTATAGCTTAGATTATTAACATGTCTTCACTTATGACTGTAGTTTCAGATTCTTAACATGTCTTTTCTGATGTCTGTAGCTTCAGATTCTTAACATGTCTTCTCTGATGTCTGTAGCTTCAGATTCTTAACATGTCTTCACTGATGTCTGTAACTTCAGATTATTAACTTGTCTTTACTGATATTTGTAGTTTCAGATTATTAACATGTCTTTTCTGATGACTGTAGCTTCAGATTATTAACATGTCTTCACTGATGTCTGTAGCTTCGAATTCTTAACATGTCTTATCTGATGTCTGTAGTTCAGATTATTAACATGTCTTATCTGATGTCTGTAGATTCAGATTATTAACATGTCTTCACTGATGTCTGTAGCTTCAGATTATTAACATGTCTTCACTGATGTTTGTAGCTTCAGATTCTTAACATGTCTTTACTGATGTCTGTAGCTTCAGATTCTTAACATGTCTTCACTGATGTCTGTAGCTTCAGATTCTTAACATGTCTTCACTGATGTCTGTAGTTTCAGATTTTTAACATGTCTTCTCTGATGTCTGTAGCTTCAGATTCTTAACATGTCTTCACTGATGTCTGTAGCTTCAGATTATTAACATGTCTTTACTGATGTTTGTAGTTTCAGATTATTAACATGTCTTTTCTGATGTCTGTAGCTTCAGATTATTAACATGTCTTCACTGATGTCTGTAGCTTCAGATTCTTAACATGTCTTATCTGATGTCTGTATGCTTCAGATTATTAACATGTCTCATCTGATGTCTGTAGATTCAGATTATTAACATTTCTTCACTGATGTCTGTAGCTTCAGATTATTAACATGTCTTCACTGATGTTTATAGCTTCGGGATCTTAACATGTCTTCACTGGTGTCTGTAGTTTCAGATTATTAACATGTCTTCTCTGATATCTGTAGCTTCAGATTATTAACATGTCTTCACTGATGTCTGTAGTTTAAGATTATTATCATGTTTTCACTGATGAATGTAGCTTCAGATTCTTAACATGTCTTCACTGATGTCTGTAGCTTCAGATTATTAACATGTCTTCTCTTATGTCTGTAGTTTCAGATTCTTAACATGTCTTCACTGATGTCTGTAGTTTCAGATTATTAACATGTTTTCACTGATGACTGTAGCTTCAGATTCTTAACATGTCTTAACTGATGTCTCTAGCTTTAGATTCTTGACATGTCTTCACTGATGTCTGTAGTTTCAGATTATCAACATGTCTTCACTGATGACTGTATTTTCATATTCTTAAAATGTCTTCACTGATGACTGTATTTTCAGATTCTTAACATGTCTTCACTGATGTTTGTAGTTTCAGATTATTAACATGTCTTCTCTGATGTTTATAGCTATAGATTATTAACATGTCTTCACTTATGACTGTAGTTTCAGATTCTTAACATGTCTTTTCTGATGTCTGTAGCTTCAGATTCTTAACATGTCTTCTCTGATGTCTGTAGCTTCAGATTCTTAACATGTCTTCTCTGATGTCTGTAACTTCAGATTCTTAATTTGTCTTCACTGATATTTGCAGTGTCAGATTATTAACACGTCTTTTCTGATGACTGTAGCATCAGATTATTAACATATCTTCTCTGGTGTCTGTAGCTTCAGATTATTAACATGTCTACTCTGATGTCTGTAGCTTCAGATTCTTAACATGTCTTAAATGATGTCTGTAGTTTCAGATTTTAACATGTCTACTCTGATTTCTGTAGCTTCAGATTATTAACATGTCTTCACTGATGTCTGTAGTTTAAGATTATTATCACGTTTTCACTAATCTCTGTAGCTTCAGATTCTTAACATGTCTTCACTGATGTCTGTAGTTTCAGATTCTTAACATGTCTTCACTGATGACTGTATTTTCAGATTCTTAAAATGTTTTCACTGATGACTGTATTTTCAGATACTTAACATGTCTTCTCTGATGTTTGTAGCTATAGATTATTAACATGTCTTCACTGATGATTCTATTTTCAGATTCTTAACATGTCTTCACTGATGTCTGTAGCTTCAGATTCTTAACATGTCTTCACTGATGTCTGTAGCTTCAGATTATTAACATGTTTTCACTTATGACTGTAGTTTCAGATTTTTAACATGTTTTCTCTGATGTCTGTAGCTTCAGATTATTAACATGTCTTCACTGATGTCTGTAGTTTCAGATTATTAACATGTCTTCACTGATGTCTGTAGCTTCAGATTCTTAACATGTCTTCACTGATGTTCTAGCTTTCAGATTCTTAACATGTCTTCACTGATGTCTGTAGTTTCAGATTTTTAACATGTCTTCTCTGATTTCTGTAGCTTCAGATTCTTAACATGTCTTCACTGATGTCTGTAGCTTCAGATTATTAACATGTCTTTACTGATATTTGTAGTTTCAGATTATTAATATGTCTTTTCTGATGACTGTAGCTTCAGATTATTAACATGTCTTCACTGATGTCTGTAGCTTCAGATTCTTAACATGTCTTATCTGATGTCTGTATGTTCAGATTATTAACATGTCTCATCTGATGTCTGTAGATTCAGATTATTAACATGTCTTCACTGATGTCTGTAGCTTCAGATTATTAACATGTCTTCACTGATGTTTGTAGCTTCAGATTCTTAACATGTCTTTACTGATGTCTGTAGCTTCAGATTCTTAACATGTCTTCACTGATGTCTGTAGCTTCAGATTCTTAACATGTCTTCACTGATGTCTGTAGCTTCAGATTATTAACATGTCTTCACTGATGTCTGTAGTTTCAGATTATTATCATGTTTCACTGATGATTGTAGCTTCAGATTATTAACATGTCTTCACTGATGTCTGTAGCTTTAGATTATTAACATGTCTTCACTGATGTCTGTAGTTTCAGATTATTAACATGTCTTCTCTGATGTCTGTAGCTTCAGATTCTTAACATGTCTTCTCTGATGTCTGTAGCTTCAGATTCTTAACATGTCTTCACTGATGTCTGTAGCTTCAGATTATTAACATGTCTTTACTGATATTTGCAGTTTCAGATTATCAATATGTCTTTTCTGATGACTGTAGCTTCAGATTATTAACATGTCTTCACTGATGTCTGTAGCTTCAGAATTCTTAACATGTATTATCTGGTGTCTGTATGTTCAGATTATTAACATGTCTTATCTGATGTCTGTAGATTCAGATTATTAACATTTCTACACTGTGTCTGTAGCTTTAGATTATTAACATGTCTTCACTGATGTTTATAGCTTCAGATTCTTAACATGTCTTTACTGATGTCTGTAGCTTCAGATTCTTAACATGTCTTCACTGATGTCTGTAGCTTCAGATTCTTAACATGTCTTCACTGATGTCTGTAGCTTCAGATTATTAACATGTCTTCACTGATGTCTGTAGTTTAAGATTATTATCACGTTTGCACTGACGATTTTAGCTTCAGATTCTTAACATGTCTTCACTGATGTCTCTAACTTTAGATTGTTAACATGTCTTCACTGGTGTCTGTAGTTTCAGATTATTATCACGTTTTCACTGATGACTGTAGCTTCAGATTCTTAACATGTCTTCACTGATGTCTGTAGCTTCAGATTATTAACATGTCTTCTCTTATGCCTGTTGTTTCAGATTCTTAACATGTCTTCACTGATGTCTGTAGTTTCAGATTATTATCATGTTTTCACTGATGACTGTAGCTTCAGATTCTTAACATGTCTTAACTGATGTCTCTAGCTTTAGATTCTTAACATGTCTTCACTGATGTCTGTAGTTTCAGATTATTAACATGTCTTCACTGATGACTGTATTTTCAGATTCTTAAAATGTCTTCACTGATGACTGTATTTTCAGATTCTTAACATGTCTTCACTGATGTTGTAGTTTCAGATTATTAACATGTCTTCTCTGATGTTTATAGCTATAGATTATTAACATGTCTTCACTTATGACTGTAGTTTCAGATTCTTAACATGTCTTTTCTGATGTCTGTAGCTTCAGATTCTTAACATGTCTTCTCTGATGTCTGTAGCTTCAGATTCTTAACATGTCTTCTCTGATGTCTGTAACTTCAGATTCTTAATTTGTCTTCACTGATATTTGCAGTTTCAGATTATTAACATGTCTTTTCTGATGACTGTAGCATCAGATTATTAACATGTCTTCTCTGGTGTCTGTAGCTTCAGATTATTAACATGTCTACTCTGATGTCTGTAGCTTCAGATTCTTAACATGTCTTAAATGATGTCTGTAGTTTCAGATTTTTAACATGTCTACTCTGATTTCTGTATCTTCAGATTATTAACATGTCTTCACTGATGTCTGTAGTTTAAGATTATTATTACGTTTTCACTAATCTCTGTAGCTTCAGATTCTTAACATGTCTTCACTGATGTCTGTAGTTTCAGATTCTTAACATGTCTTCACTGATGACTGTATTTTCAGATTCTTAAAATGTTTTCACTGATGACTGTATTTTCAGATACTTAACATGTCTTCTCTGATGTTTATAGCTTATAGATTATTAACATGTCTTCACTGATGACTGTATTTTCAGATTCTTAACATGTCTTCACTGATGTCTGTAGCTTCAGATTCTTAACATGTCTTCACTGATGTCTGTAGCTTCAGATTATTAACATGTTTTCACTTATGACTGTAGTTTCAGATTTTTAACATGTCTTCTCTGATGTCTGTAGCTTCAGATTATTAACATGTCTTCACTGATGTCTGTAGTTTAAGATTATTAACATGTTTTCACTGATGTCTGTAGCTTCAGATTCTTAACATGTCTTAACTGATGTTCTAGCTTTCAGATTCTTAACATGTCTTCACTGATGTCTGTAGTTTCAGATTTTTAACATGTCTTACTCTGATTTCTGTAGCTTCAGATTCTTAACATGTCTTCACTGATGTCTGTAGTTTAAGATTATTATCATGTTTTCACTGATCTCTGTAGCTTCAGATTCTTAACATGTCTTTTCACTGATGTCTGTAGTTTCAGATTCTTAACATGTCTTCACTGATGACTGTATTTTCAGATTCTTAACATGTCTTCACTGATGTCTGTAGTTTCAGATTATTAACATGTCTTCTCTGATGTTTGTAGCTTCAGATTATTAACATGTCTTCACTGATGACTGTAGTTTCAGATTCTTAACATGTCTTTTCTGATGTCTGTAGCTTCAGATTCTTAACATGTCTTCACTGATGTCTGTAGCTTCAGATTATTAACATGTCTTCACTGATGTCTGTAGCTTCAGATTATTAACATGTCTTCACTGATGTTTGTAGCTTCAGATTCTTAACATGTCTTTACTGATGTCTGTAGCTTCAGATTCTTAACATGTCTTCACTGATGTCTGTAGCTTCAGATTCTTAACATGTCTTCACTGATGTCTGTAGCTTCAGATTATTAACATGTCTTCACTGATGTCTGTAGTTTCAGATTATTATCATGTTTCACTGATGATTGTAGCTTCAGATTCTTAACATGTCTTCATTGATGTCTGTAGCTTTAGATTCTTAACATGTCTTCACTGATGTCTGTAGTTTCAGATTATTAACATGTCTTCTCTGATGTCTGTAGCTTCAGATTATTAACATGTCTTCACTGATGTCTGTAGTTTCAGATTATTAATCATGTTTTCACTGATGTCTGTAGCTTCAGATTCTTAACATGTCTTCACTGATGTCTGTAGCTTCAGATTATTAACATGTCTTCTCTGATGTCTGTAGCTTCAGATTCTTAACATGTCTTCACTGATGTCTGTAGTTTCAGATTCTTAACATGTCTTCACTGATGTCTGTAGCTTCAGATTCTTAACATGTCTTAACTGATGTCTCTAGCTTTAGATTCTTAACATGTCTTCACTGATGTCTGTAGTTTCAGATTATCAACATGTCTTCACTGATGACTGTATTTTCAGATTCTTAACATGTCTTCACTGATAACTGTATTTTCAGATTATTAACATGTCTTCTCTGATGTTTATAGCTATAGATTATTAACATGTCTTCACTTATGACTGTAGTTTCAGATTCCTAACATGTCTTTTCTGATGTCTGTAGCGTCAGATTCTTAACATGTCTTCTCTGATGTCTGTAGCTTCAGATTCTTAACATGTCTTCTCTGATGTCTGTAACTTCAGATTATTAATTTGTCTTCACTGATATTTGCAGTTTCAGATTATTAACACGTCTTTTCTGATGACTGTAGCATCAGATTATTAACATGTCTTCTCTGGTGTCTGTAGCTTCAAATTAATAACATGTCTACTCTGATATCTGTAGCTTCAGATTCTTAAAATGTCTTTACTGATGTCTGTAGTTTAAGATTATTATCACGTTTTCACTAATCTCTGTAGCTTCAGATTCTTAACATGTCTTCACTGATGTCTGTAGTTTAAGATTATTATCACGTTTTCACTGATGACTGTAGTGTCAGATTCTTAACTTGTCTTCACTGATGACTGTATTTTCAGATTTTAACATGTCTTCACTGATGTTTGTAGTTTCAGATTATTAACATGTCTTCTCTGATGTTTATAGCTTGAGATTATTAACATGTCTTCACTGATGTCTGTAGCTTTAGATTCTTAACATGTCTTCTCTGATTTCTGTAGCTTCAGGTTCTTAACATGTCTTCACTGATGTCTGTAGCTTCAGATTATTAACATGTCTTCTCTGATGTTTATAGCTTCAGATTTTTAACAGTTTTACTTATGACTGTAGTTCCAGATTCTTTACATGTCTTCTCTGATTTCTGTAGCTTTAGGTTCTTAACATGTCTTCACTGATGTCTGTAACTTTAGATTATTAACATATCTTCACCTATGACTGTATTTTCAGATTCTTAACATGTCTTCTCTGATGTCTCTAGCTTCAGATTCTTAACATGTATTCTCTAATAACCATAGCTTCAGATTATTAACATGTCTTCACTGATGTCTGTAGCTTCAGATTATTATCATGTCTTCTCTGATGTTTATAGCTTCAGATTATAAACATGTCTTCACTATGAATGTAGATCCAGATTCTTACATGTCTTCTCTGATGTCTGTAGCTTCAGATTCTTAACATGTCTTCACTGATGTCTGTAGTTTCAGATTATTAACATGTCTTCACTGATGTCTGTAGCTTCAGATTATTAACATGTCTTCACTGATAACTGTAGTTTCAGATTCTTAACATGTCTTTTCTGATGTCTGTAGCTTCAGATTCTTAACATGTCTTCACTGATGTCTGTAGCTTCAGATTCTTAACATGTCTTCACTGATGTCTGTAGCTTCAGATTATTAACTTGTCTTTACTGATATTTGCAGTTTCAGATTATCAATATGTCTTTTCTGATGACTGTAGCTTCAGATTATTAACATGTCTTCACTGATGTCTGTAGCTTCAGATTCTTAACATGTCTTATCTGATGTCTGTAGTTCAGATTATTAACATGTCTTATCTGATGTCTGTAGCTTCAGATTATTAACATGTCTTACACTGATGTCTGTAGCTTCAGATTATTAACATGTCTTCACTGATGTCTGTAGCTTCAGATTCTTAACATGTCTTTACTGATGTCTGTAGCTTCAGATTCTTAACATGTCTTCACTGATGTCTGTAGCTTCAGATTCTTAACATGTCTTCACTGATGTCTGTAGCTTCAGATTATTAACATGTCTTCACTGATGTCTGTAGTTTCAGATTATTATCATGTTTCACTGATGATTGTAGCTTCAGATTCTTAACATGTCTTCACTGTGATGTCTCACTAGCTTTAGATTATTAACATGTCTTCACTGATGTCTGTAGTTTCAGATTATTAACATGTCTTCTCTGATGTCTGTAGCTTCAGATTATTAACATGTCTTCACTGATGTCTGTAGTTTCAGATTATTAACATGTTTTCACTGATGTCTGTAGCTTCAGATTCTTAACATGTCTTCACTGATGTCTGTAGCTTCAGATTATTAACATGTCTTCTCTGATGTCTGTAGTTTCAGATTCTTAACATGTCTTCACTGATGTCTGTAGTTTCAGATTATTAACATGTTTTCACTGATGACTGTAGCTTCAGATTCTTAACATGTCTTCACTGATGTCTCTAGCTTTAGATTCTTAACATGTCTTCACTGATGTCTGTATTTTCAGATTATTAACATGTCTTCACTGATGACTGTATTTTCAGATTCTTAACATGTCTTCACTGATGTCTGTAGTTTCAGATTATTAACATGTCTTCTCTGATGTTTGTAGCTATAGATTATTAACATGTCTTCACTTATGTCTGTAGTTTCAGATTCTTAACATGTCTTTTCTGATGTCTGTAGCTTCAGATTCTTAACATGTCTTCTCTGATGTCTGTAGCTTCAGATTCTTAACATGTCTTCTCTGATGTCTGTAACTTCAGATTCTTAACATGTCTTCACTGATATTTGCAGTTTCAGATTATTAACATGTCTTTTCTGATGACTGTAGCTTCAGATTATTAACATGTCTTCTCTGATGTCTGTAGCTTCAGATTATTAACATGTCTACTCTGATGTCTGTAGCTTCAGATTCTTAACATGTCTTAACTGATGTCTGTAGTCTTTCAGATTTTTAACATGTCTACTCTGATGTCTGTAGCTTCAGATTATTAACATGTCTTCACTGATGTCTGTAGTTTAAGATTATTATCACATGTTTTCACTGATGTCTGTAGCTTCAGATTCTTAACATGTCTTCACTGATGTCTGTAGTTTCAGATTCTTAACATGTCTTCACTGATGACTGTATTTTCAGATTCTTAACATGTTTTCACTGATGACTGTATTTTCAGATTCTTAACATGTCTTCTCTGATGTTTATAGTTATAGATTATTAACATGTCTTCACTGATGACTGTATTTTCAGATTCTTAACATGTCTTCACTGATGTCTGTAGCTTCAGATTCTTAACATGTCTTCACTGATGTCTGTAGCTTCAGATTATTAACATGTCTTCACTTATGACTGTAGTTTCAGATTTTTAACATGTCTTCTCTGATGTCTGTAGCTTCAGATTATTAACATGTCTTCACTGATGTCTGTAGTTTCAGATTATTAACATGTCTTCACTGATGTCTGTAGCTTCAGATTCTTAACATGTCTTCACTGATGTCTGTAGCTTTCAGATTCTTAACATGTCTTCACTGATGTCTGTAGTTTCAGATTATTAACATGTCTTCTCTGATGTCTGTAGCTTCAGATTCTTAACATGTCTTCACTGATGTCTGTAGTTTCAGATTATTATCACGTTTTCACTGATGACTGTAGCTTCAGATTCTTAACATGTCTTCACTGATGTCTGTAGTTTCAGATTCTTAACATGTCTTCACTGATGACTGTATTTTCAGATTCTTAACATGTCTTCACTGATGTCTGTAGTTTCAGATTATTAACATGTCTTCTCTGATGTTTGTAGCTATAGATTATTAACATGTCTTCACTGATGTCTGTAGTTTCAGATTCTTAACATGTCTTCACTGATGTCTGTAGCTTCAGATTCTTAACATGTCTTCTCTGATGTCTGTAGCTTCAGATTCTTAACATGTCTTCACTGATGTCTGTAGCTTCAGATTATTAACATGTCTTCACTGATGTCTGTAGCTTCAGATTATTAACATGTCTTCACTGATGTCTGTAGCTTCAGATTCTTAACATGTCTTTACTGATGTCTGTAGCTTCAGATTCTTAACATGTCTTCACTGATGTCTGTAGCTTCAGATTATTAACATGTCTTCACTGATGTCTGTAGCTTCAGATTATTAACATGTCTTCACTGATGTCTGTAGTTTCAGATTATTAACATGTTTCACTGATGTCTGTAGCTTCAGATTATTAACATGTCTTCACTGATGTCTGTAGCTTCAGATTATTAACATGTCTTCACTGATGTCTGTAGTTTCAGATTATTAACATGTCTTCTCTGATGTCTGTAGCTTCAGATTCTTAACATGTCTTCACTGATGTCTGTAGTTTCAGATTTTTATCATGTCTTCACTGATGTCTGTAGCTTCAGATTCTTAACATGTCTTCACTGATGTCTCTAGCTTTAGATTCTTAACATGTTTTCACTGATGTCTGTAGTTTCAGATTATTAACATGTCTTCACTGATGACTGTATTTTCAGATTCTTAAAATGTCTTCACTGATAACTGTATTTTCAGATTTTTAACATGTCTTCACTGATGTTTGTAGTTTCAGATTATTAACATGTCTTCTCTGATGTTTATAGCTATAGATTATTAACATGTCTTCACTTATGACTGTAGTTTCAGATTCTTAACATGTCTTTTCTGATGTCTGTAGCTTCAGATTCTTAACATGTCTTCTCTGATGTCTGTAGCTTCAGATTCTTAACATGTCTTCTCTGATGTCTGTAACTTCAGATTATTAATTTGTCTTCACTGATATTTGCAGTTTCAGATTATTAACACGTCTTTTCTGATGACTGTAGCATCAGATTATTAACATGTCTTCTCTGGTGTCTGTAGCTTCAAATTAATAACATGTCTACTCTGATGTCTGTAGCTTCAGATTCTTAAAATGTCTTTACTGATGTCTGTAGTTTAAGATTATTATCACGTTTTCACTAATCTCTGTAGCTTCAGATTCTTAACATGTCTTCACTGATGTCTGTATTTTCAGATTTTAACATGTCTTCTCTGATGTTTGTAGCTTCAGATTATTAACATGTCTTCACTGATGTCTGTAGCTTTAATTTCTCAACATGTCTTCTCTGATTTCTGTAGCTTCAGATTCTTAACATGTCTTCACTGATGTCTGTAGCTTCAGATTATTAACATGTCTTCTCTGATGTTTGTAGCTTCAGATTTTTAACTAGTTTTTACTTGATGACTGTAGTTCCAGATTCTTTACATGTCTTCTCTGATGTCTGTAGCTTCAGATTCTTAACATGTCTTCACTGATGTCTGTAGCTTTAGATTATTAACATGTCTTCACCTATGACTGTATTTTCAGATTCTTAACATGTCTTCTCTGATGTCTCTAGCTTCAGATTCTTAACATGTATTCTCTGATTTCTGTAGCTTCAGATTATTAACATGTCTTCACTGATGTCTGTAGCTTCAGATTATTAACATGTCTTCTCTGATGTTTGTAGCTTCAGATTATTAACATGTCTTCACATGAATGTAGCTCCAGATTCTTAACATGTCTTCTCTGATGACTGTATTTTCAGATTCTTAACATGTCTTCACTGATGTCTGTAGCTTCAGATTATTAACATCTTAACTTCTCTGATGTTTATAGCTTCAGATTATTAACATGTCTTCACTGATGACTGTAGTTTCAGATTCTTAACATGTCTTTTCTGATGTCTGTAGCTTCAGATTCTTAACATGTCTTCTCTGATGTCTGTAGCTTCAGGTTCTTAACATGTCTTCACTGATGTCTGTAGCTTCAGATTATTAACATGTCTTTACTGATGTTGATGTTTGTAGTTTCAGATTATTAACATGTCTTTTCTGATGACTGTAGCTTCAGATTATTAACATGTCTTCACTGATGTCTGTAGCTTCAGATTCTTAACATGTCTTCTTCAGATTCTTAACATGTCTTCTCTGATGTCTGTAGCTTCAGATTATTAACATGTCTTATCTGATGTCTGTAGTTTCAGATTATTAACATGTCTTCACTGATGTCTGTAGCTTCAGATTATTAACATGTCTTCACTGATGTCTGTAGCTTCAGATTCTTAACATGTCTTCACTGATGTCTGTAGCTTCAGATTCTTAACATGTCTTCACTGATGTCTGTATGTCTTCTTCAGATTCAGATTAACATGTCTTCACTGATGTCTGTAGTTTCAGATTATTAACATGTCTTCACTGATGTCTGTAGCTTCAGATTATTAACATGTCTTCACTGATGTCTGTAGCTTCAGATTATTAACATGTCTTCACTGATGTCTGTAGTTTCAGATTATTAACATGTCTTCTTCTGATGTCTGTAGCTTCAGATTATTAACATGTCTTCACTGATGTCTGTAGTTTCAGATTATTATCATGTTTTCACTGATGACTGTAGCTTCAGATTCTTAACATGTCTTCACTGATGTCTGTAGCTTCAGATTATTAACATGTCTTCTCTGATGTCTGTAGTTTCAGATTCTTAACATGTCTTTCTGATGTCTGTAGTTTAAGATTATTATCATGTCTTCACTGATGTCTGTAGCTTCAGATTCTTAACATGTCTTAACTGATGTCTGTAGCTTTCAGATTCTTAACATGTCTTCACTGATGTCTGTAGTTTCAGATTATTAACATGTCTTCACTGATGACTGTATTTTCAGATTCTTAACATGTCTTCACTGATAACTGTATTTTCAGATTCTTAACATGTCTTCACTGATGTTTGTAGTTTCAGATTATTAACATGTCTTCTCTGATGTTTATAGCTATAGATTATTAACATGTCTTCACTGATGTCTGTAGTTTCAGATTCTTAACATGTCTTTTCTGATGTCTGTAGCTTCAGATTCTTAACATGTCTTCTCTGATGTCTGTAGCTTCAGATTCTTAACATGTCTTCACTGATGTCTGTAACTTCAGATTATTAACATGTCTTTTCTGATGACTGTAGCTTCAGATTATTAACATGTCTTTCTCTGATGTCTGTAGCTTCAGATTATTAACATGTCTTCTCTGATGTCTGTAGCTTCAGATTCTTAACATGTCTTCACTGATGTCTGTAGTTTCAGATTTTTAACATGTCTTCTCTGATTTCTGTAGCTTCAGATTATTAACATGTCTTCACTGATGTCTGTAGCTTCAGATTATTAACATGTTTTCACTGATGTCTGTAGCTTCAGATTCTTAACATGTCTTCACTGATGTCTGTAGTTTCAGATTCTTAACATGTCTTCACTGATGACTGTATTTTCAGATTCTTAACATGTCTTCACTGATGACTGTAGTTTCAGATTATTAACATGTCTTCTCTGATGTTTGTAGCTATAGATTATTAACATGTCTTCACTGATGTCTGTAGTTTCAGATTCTTAACATGTCTTCACTGATGTCTGTAGCTTCAGATTCTTAACATGTCTTCACTGATGTCTGTAGCTTCAGATTCTTAACATGTCTTCACTGATGACTGTAGTTTCAGATTATTAACATGTCTTCTCTGATGTCTGTAGCTTCAGATTATTAACATGTCTTCACTGATGTCTGTAGTTTCAGATTATTAACATGTTTTCACTGATGTCTGTAGCTTCAGATTCTTAACATGTCTTCACTGATGTCTGTAGTTTCAGATTATTAACATGTTTTCACTGATGTCTGTAGCTTCAGATTCTTAACATGTCTTCACTGATGTCTGTAGTTTCAGATTCTTAACATGTCTTCACTGATGTCTGTATTTTCAGATTCTTAACATGTCTTCACTGATGTCTGTAGTTTCAGATTATTAACATGTCTTCTCTGATGTTTATAGCTTAGATTATTAACATGTCTTCACTTATGACTGTAGTTTCAGATTCTTAACATGTCTTCTCTGATGTCTGTAGCTTCAGATTCTTAACATGTCTTCTCTGATGTCTGTAGCTTCAGATTCTTAACATGTCTTCACTGATGTCTGTAGACTTCAGATTATTAACATGTCTTCACTGATGTCTGTAGCTTCAGATTATTAACATGTCTTCACTGATGTCTGTAGCTTCAGATTCTTAACATGTCTTTACTGATGTCTGTAGCTTCAGATTCTTAACATGTCTTCACTGATGTCTGTAGCTTCAGATTCTTAACATGTCTTCACTGATGTCTGTAGCTTCAGATTCTTAACATGTCTTCACTGATGTCTGTAGCTTCAGATTATTAACATGTCTTCACTGATGTCTGTAGCTTCAGATTCTTAACATGTCTTCACTGATGTCTCTAGCTTTAGATTCTTAACATGTCTTCACTGATGTCTGTAGTTTCAGATTATTAACATGTCTTCACTGATGACTGTATTTTCAGATTCTTAACATGTCTTCACTGATAACTGTAGTTTCAGATTATTAACATGTCTTCTCTGATGTTTATAGCTATAGATTATTAACATGTCTTCTCTGATGTTTATAGCTATAGATTATTAACATGTCTTCACTTATGTCTGTAGTTTCAGATTCTTAACATGTCTTTTCTGATGTCTGTAGCTTCAGATTCTTAACATGTCTTCTCTGATGTCTGTAGCTTCAGATTCTTAACATGTCTTCTCTGATGTCTGTAACTTCAGATTATTAATTTGTCTTCACTGATATTTGCAGTTTCAGATTATTAACACGTCTTTTCTGATGACTGTAGCATCAGATTATTAACATGTCTTCTCTGGTGTCTGTAGCTTCAAATTAATAACATGTCTACTCTGATATCTGTAGCTTCAGATTCTTAAAATGTCTTTACTGATGTCTGTAGTTTAAGATTATTATCACGTTTTCACTGATGACTGTAGCTTCAGATTCTTAACATGTCTTCACTGATGACTGTATTTTCAGATTTTAACATGTCTTCACTGATGTTTGTAGTTTCAGATTATTAACATGTCTTCTCTGATGTTTATAGCTTGAGATTATTAACATGTCTTCACTGATGTCTGTAGCTTTAAATTCTCAACATGTCTTCTCTGATTTCTGTAGCTTCAGGTTCTTAACATGTCTTCACTGATGTCTGTAGCTTCAGATTATTAACATGTCTTCTCTGATGTTTATAGCTTCAGATTTTTAACTAGTTTTTACTTATGACTGTAGTTCCAGATTCTTTACATGTCTTCTCTGATGTCTGTAGTTCCAGATTCTTTACATGTCTTCTCTGATGTCTGTAGCTTTAGGTTCTTAACATGTCTTCACTGATGTCTGTAACTTTAGATTATTAACATATCTTCACCTATGACTGTATTTTCAGATTCTTAACATGTCTTCTCTGATGTCTCTAGCTTCAGATTCTTAACATGTATTCTCTAATAACCATAGCTTCAGATTATTAACATGTCTTCACTGATGTCTGTAGCTTCAGATTATTATCATGTCTTCTCTGATGTTTATAGCTTCAGATTATAAACATGTCTTCACTTATGAATGTAGATCCAGATTCTTTACATGTCTTCTCTGATGTCTGTAGCTTCAGATTCTTAACATGTCTTCTCTGATTTCTGTAGCTTCAGGTTCTTAACATGTCTTCACTGATGTCTGTAGCTTCAGATTATTAACATGTCTTCACTTTTGACTGTAGTTTCAGATTCTTAACATGTCTTCTCTGATGTCTCTAGCTTCAGATTCTTAGCATGTATTCACTGATTTCTGTAGCTTCAGGTTCTTAACATGTCTTCACTTATGTCTGTATCTTCAGATTATTAACTTGTATTTACTGATATTTGCAGTTTCAGATTATTATTATATCTTTTCTGATGACTGTAGCTTCAGATTATTAACATGTCTTCACTGATGTCTGTGGCTTCAGATTCTTAACATGTCTTCTCTGATGTCTGTAGCTTCAGGTTCTTAACATGTCTTCACTGATGTCTGTAGCGTCGAATTCATAACATGTCTTATCTGGTGTCTGTAGATTCAGATTATTATCATGTCTTAACTGATGTCTGTAGCTTCAGATTATTAACATGCTTTCACTGATGTCTGTAGCTTCAGATTATTAACATGTCTTCACTTATGTCTGTATCTTCAGATTATTAACTTGTATTTACTGATATTTGCAGTTTCAGATTATTATTATGTCTTTTCTGATGACTGTAGCTTCAGATTATTAACATGTCTTCTCTGATGTTTATAGCTATAGATTATTAACATGTCTTCACTGATGTCTGTAGCTTCAGATTCTTAACATGTCTTCACTGATGTCTGTAGCTTCAGATTCATAACATGTCTTATCTGATGTCTGTAGCTTCAGATTATTAACATGTCTTCACTGATGTTTGTAGCTTCAGATTATTAACATGTCTTCACTGATGACTGTAGTTTCAGATTCTTAACATGTCTTTTCTGATGTCTGTAGCTTCAGATTCTTAACATGTCTTCTCTGATGTCTGTAGCTTCAGATTCTTAACATGTCTTCTCTGATGTCTGTAGCTTCAGATTCTTAACATGTCTTCACTGATATTTGTAGTTTCAGATTATTAACATGTCTTTTCTGATGACTGTAGCTTCAGATTATTAACATGTCTTCTCTGATGTCTGTAGCTTCAGATTATTAACATGTCTTCTCTGATGTCTGTAGCTTCAGATTCTTAACATGTCTTCACTGATGTCTGTAGTTTCAGATTCTTAACATGTCTTCTCTGATGTCTGTATCTTCAGATTATTAACATGTCTTCACTGATGTCTGTAGTTTCAGATTATTAACATGTCTTCACTGATGTCTGTAGCTTCAGATTCTTAACATGTCTTCACTGATGTCTGTAGTTTCAGATTCTTAACATGTCTTCACTGATGACTGTATTTTCAGATTCTTAACATGTCTTCACTGATGACTGTATTTTCAGATACTTAACATGTCTTTCTGATGTTTGTAGCTATAGATTATTAACATGTCTTCACTGATGACTGTATTTTCAGATTCTTAACATGTCTTCACTGATGTCTGTAGCTTCAGATTCTTAACATGTCTTCACTGATGTCTGTAGCTTCAGATTATTAACATGTTTTCACTGATGACTGTAGTTTCAGATTTTTAACATGTCTTTTCTGATGTCTGTAGCTTCAGATTCTTAACATGTCTTCTCTGATGTCTGTAGCTTCAGATTCTTAACATGTCTTCACTGATGTCTGTAGTTTCAGATTTTTAACATGTCTACTCTGATTTCTGTAGCTTCAGATTATTAACATGTCTTCACTGATGTCTGTAGTTTAAGATTATTATCATGTTTTCACTGATCTCTGTAGCTTCAGATTCTTAACATGTCTTCACTGATGTCTGTAGTTTCAGATTCTTAACATGTCTTCACTGATGACTGTATTTTCAGATTTTAACATGTCTTCACTGATGTTTGTAGTTTCAGATTATTAACATGTCTTCTCTGATGTTTATAGCTTGAGATTATTAACATGTCTTCACTGATGTCTGTAGCTTTAGATTCTTAACATGTCTTCTCTGATGTCTGTAGCTTCAGATTCTTAACATGTCTTCACTGATGTCTGTAGCTTCAGATTATTAACATGTCTTCTGATGTTTGTAGCTTCAGATTTTAACATGTTTTACTGATGACTGTAGTTCCAGATTCAGATTTAACATGTCTTCTCTGATGTCTGTAGCTTCAGATTCTTAACATGTCTTCTCTGATTTCTGTAGCTTTAGATTCTTAACATGTCTTCACTGATGTCTGTAGCTTCAGATTATTAACATGTCTTCACCTGATGTCTGTAGTTTCAGATTCTTAACATGTCTTCACTGATGTCTGTAGCTTCAGATTCTTAACATGTCTTCTCTGATGTCTGTAGCTTCAGATTCTTAACATGTCTTCACTGATTTCTGTAGCTTCAGATTCTTAACATGTCTTCACTGATGTCTGTATCTTCAGATTATTAACATGTATTTTACTGATATTTGTAGTTTCAGATTATTAACATGTCTTTTCTGATGACTGTAGCTTCAGATTATTAACATGTCTTCACTGATGTCTGTAGCTTCAGATTCTTAACATGTCTTCTCTGATGTCTGTAGCTTCAGATTCTTAACATGTCTTCACTGATGTCTGTAGCTTCGAGTCAGATTCATAACATGTCTTATCTGATGTCTGTAGCTTCAGATTATTAACATGTCTTCACTGATGTCTGTAGCTTCAGATTATTAACATGTCTTCACTGATGTCTGTAGCTTCAGATTATTAACATGTCTTTCACTGATGTCTGTAGCTTCAGATTATTAACATGTCTTCATTTATGACTGTAGCTTCAGATTCTTAACATGTCTTCTCTGATGTCTGTAGCTTCAGATTCTTAACATGTCTTTACTGATGTCTGTAGTTTAAGATTATTAACATGTCTTCACTGATGACTGTAGCTTCAGATTCTTAACATGTCTTCACTGATGTCTCTAGCTTTAGATTCTTAACATGTCTTTACTGATGACTGTAGTTTCAGATTATTAACATGTCTTCTCTGATGTTTGTAGTTTCAGATTATTAACATGTCTTCACTGATGTCTGTAGCTTCAGATTCTTAACATGTCTTCTCTGATGTCTGTAGCTTCAGGTTCTTAAGATGTCTTCACTTATGTCTGTAGCTTCAGATTCTTAACATGTCTTCACTGATGTCTCTAGCTTTAGATTCTTAACATGTCTTCACTGATGTCTGTAGTTTCAGGTTATCAACATGTCTTCACTGATGACTGTATTTTCATATTCTTAAAATGTCTTCACTGATAACTGTATTTTCAGATTTTTAACATGTCTTCACTGATGTTTGTAGTTTCAGATTATTAACATGTCTTCTCTGATGTTTATAGCTATAGATTATTAACATGTCTTCACTTATGTCTGTAGTTTCAGATTCCTAACATGTCTTTTCTGATGTCTGTAGCTTCAGATTCTTAACATGTCTTCTCTGATGTCTGTAGCTTCAGATTCTTAACATGTCTTCTCTGATGTCTGTAACTTCAGATTATTAATTTGTCTTCACTGATATTTGCAGTTTCAGATTATTAACACGTCTTTTCTGATGACTGTAGCATCAGATTATTAACATGTCTTCTCTGGTGTCTGTAGCTTCAAATTAATAACATGTCTACTCTGATGTCTGTAGCTTCAGATTCTTAAAATGTCTTTACTGATGTCTGTAGTTTAAGATTATTATCACGTTTTCACTAATCTCTGTAGCTTCAGATTCTTAACATGTCTTCACTGGTGTCTGTAGTTTAAGATTATTATCACGTTTTCACTGATGACTGTAGTGTCAGATTCTTAACTTGTCTTCACTGATGACTGTATTTTCAGATTTTAACATGTCTTCACTGATGTTTGTAGTTTCAGATTATTAACATGTCTTCTCTGATGTTTATAGCTTGAGATTATTAACATGTCTTCACTGATGTCTGTAGCTTTAGATTCTTAACATGTCTTCTCTGATTTCTGTAGCTTCAGGTTCTTAACATGTCTTCACTGATGTCTGTAGCTTCAGATTATTAACATGTCTTCTCTGATGTTTATAGCTTCAGATTTTAACATGTTTTACTTATGACTGTAGTTCCAGATTCTTTACATGTCTTCTCTGATGTCTGTAGCTTCAGATTCTTAACATGTCTTCTCTGATTTCTGTAGCTTTAGGTTCTTAACATGTCTTCACTGATGTCTGTAACTTTAGATTATTAACATATCTTCACCTATGACTGTATTTTCAGATTCTTAACATGTCTTCTCTGATGTCTCTAGCTTCAGATTCTTAACATGTATTCTCTAATAACCATAGCTTCAGATTATTAACATGTCTTCACTGATGTCTGTAGCTTCAGATTATTATCATGTCTTCTCTGATGTTTATAGCTTCAGATTATAAACATGTCTTCACTTATGAATGTAGATCCAGATTCTTTACATGTCTTCTCTGATGTCTGTAGCTTCAGATTCTTAACATGTCTTTTCTGATTTCTGTAGCTTCAGGTTCTTAACATGTCTTCACTGATGTCTGTAGCTTCAGATTATTAACATGTCTTCACTGATGTCTGTAGCGTCGAATTCATAACATGTCTTATCTGGTGTCTGTAGATTCAGATTATTAACATGCTTTCACTGATGTCTGTAGCTTCAGATTATTAACATGTCTTCACTTATGTCTGTATCTTCAGATTATTAACATGTATTTACTGATATTTGCAGTTTCAGATTATTATATGTCTTTCTGATGACTGTAGCTTCAGATTATTAACATGTCTTCACTGATGTCTGTAGCTTCAGATTCTTAACATGTCTTCTCTGATGTCTGTAGCTTCAGATTCTTAACATGTCTTC
>NC_134834.1:122084605-122142697 GCF_004210375.1 Tachypleus tridentatus | reverse complement strand
CAACTCTGTAATTTGTTGTTTATATGTACGTTTAGCAGCCACATACACTCACAGTATTTGCTAGTAGTTTCAACATGCTGATCACCTCAGTGATCATGAGAGCCAATAAGTCTACAGCTCAAATAACTAACTAGTAGCAAAGTAGTCTAATGATCCAATAGGGTTGATTGTTTACAAATCCCCCACCCCAATTAATTGAAAAAATTAGAGAAATATTGCATGTGACTATTTTTTCAGTGGTCAAATATAAAGTCTAAAATTATGACTGTTATGTAAGTGAATAAATAAAATTTGTTTTCCTTATAATAACTTTTGATTACATTATGTCAATAAAGAAAACTTATTTTGGCTACAGAGAATGAATGGGTGTTAACTGCATAAATAGTTATATGGAGTTAATTTCTGGGCCACAACTACATCTTTGATTTTCAAGGCAGTTGCATCAGTAATATATGCTTAAACAGTTCTGTCCAAGTGAGCTCGAAACAGAGCGTAAACAATAATGCCTCAAGAATGTGGAGTTCCCTACAGTTAATGATAGACAACATGATGGAACAAACTATCCTTTTCTTGACCTTGTATTCTCCCATCTTAAGGAATGCTTTCCTAAAGAGCTTCTTTGACAATTAGCAACTTATCTTTAGTTATAAGGAAACTCAGAAAAACTAAATCTTTAAATGAAGTTTGATTTGTTAGAACAGTAGTAAAGATGATACATGCAATATTTTTTATTTGACTGCAAATCTGACAGATGTAAATCTAAGTTTAGCAATGCCAGCTCTGTTCCACAAGGAGTACAACTGTTGTCAAATCCTTCTGGTGTTCTTCCTCAGTGTATCTGCTGTTTTGTAATCACTTCAGTCACAGTCAGTAAGCTAATAAATGTGAAATATTCTTTCTGTCATGTGAAGATTTAAAACTTGGCACAGTAGCGTGTTTCAAAACTAAATAATGATGTACACCAAAAACAGGAGGGAATCCTCAATAGCCGCAGAACTTTAAAAGGCACTGAAAACCAAATCTATTTTCTTCCAAACTGATGATGCACAGAAGGATGAATAGCAAATATATTAAATTTCCTTTTCGAAGAACATGTCACATGTTTTTCTTGAATGCACTACATATAACTGAGCTAACATGACACATATTGATGTTTTTGGATAAAGGATTAGAGCACATGATGACCATGTGATTACATACACATCTGTTCTTCTTCTAAGGAGAAGCCGTCCTCTTTCCTTCAGATATAATTGATATATTCAGTCTGTTTTAACGGGCTTTTTAGTAATAATTCCCAAGCACAGATTTGCGCTAATGTGTCGATAAGATGCGAATGCAATTCCATATTTCCTGTTGTGCGATTCGTTTCGGCTTTCTTATTCGGATCTCACGTAGCTTGATGCCATAATGATGTTTTGTCACACTCGTAACATTATATTTCAGGTTCGCGGGTTCGAATTCTCGCCACACCGAATATGCTCGTTCTTTCAGTCGTGGAGGCGTTATAATGTTACAGTCAATTCCATTATTCGTTGGTAATTCAAGAGTTGGCTGTGGGTGGTGATGACTAGCTGCCCTTCCCTCTAGTCTTACACTGCTAAATTAGAGACGGCTAGCACAAATAGCCCTCGAGTAGCTTTGTGCGAAATTCAAAAACAAACAAACAAACAAACAAACTCGCCACTCAGCGTGAATTCTGACGACATCGCTTCACCAACGTCGATTAGAGAAGCCTTTTTCATACGAAAACATCTTGTATCAATATCCTTAGATCTTGAGAAGGCTTATGATTCAACGTGGAGGTATAGCATTTTGCGAGACCTCTACTCATATGTATTATGTGACAATTTGTCCATTTTTATTTTAAAAAATTATGGGTAGGCGATTCCAACTTTTTGTGGGTTCGACTCTTCCCGTTTGTTTTTTTTTTCTAAATGAACTTGGAGTCCCTCAGAGCTGTGTTTAAAGTGTCACACTTTTCAGTGTAAAGATTAATGCCACCACTGAACAACTCCCTTTTATTGTTACAAACGGGCTCTATGTCGACGACTATCACATATCATGCCAGTAGTCGAACATGACGTTTATTGAGTGGCAACTACAGATTTCTCTCAATCGTTTACTGATGTGGAACACAGCAAACGGTTTTAATTTCTCTCTCTCTTTCAAACCATTTGTATGCACTTTTGCCGCCAAGGGGTTACTCACCTCAATCCTGAACTCCGTGTTGGTGAAGTTGTGCTTCCCGTGGTCCTTAAGACGAAGTTTTTTGAGGCTCATCTTTGACCGTAAACAGACCTTTATACTACACATCAAGCAGCTACGAGTCAAATGTACAAAAGCACTGAACATCCTCTCTATCCTCTCTTCCTCCATTTGGGGAGCTGATAGATACTTTATGCTAAAGAAATATAGTGCTCTTATTCGATCGAATCTAAACTTTGGGTCTCTGGTTTATGACTCTGCCAGGACCTTGGCATTGAAGATGCTATGCCCAGTTCATTATCAGGGACTTCAGCTCTGCACCAGGACTAAAAAGAAGCTGTTAGGATTTATCACAGTTTTTATAAAAATTTTTACTTGTTCTTTTTATTTTGAAAGGAAAATAGGCTTAAGTTCGACTCAACCAACACGCTTCATTACCCGAATCTGTCAAATACACGAGTTTTGACTTTTAGTGAATGATGAATATTTTGTTATTATAGTGTTGTTAGTCAATTAAAAACGTCAGTAAAGAGGCCACAATGATATTCTATAATTAAACAGATAATGTTTATCCTAAGTTCTTTATTTTCAGAGATCAATCTATTCGAAACTTGCTTCAGTTACGATGGTAACAAATTTTTGGAACGAATTCGATACAGGTATTGAACCTATACTTCATATCATGGTGTGAGATCATGTGAGGGTGGGTTGATCTTATTCTTCGACGTTCAGTAATGTAGTACATAAACGTAACAAAAGAAAGTCCATTTTTTAAACCTACATTTGACCTAATTAAGAGTAGGTTAAAAAATATATGACACTTAGGAATGAAGTTTTTACAAATATTCAAGGAAATTTTAGGTAACATCTTCTTGGTTTGATTAGAAACCATTTTGTTGCTAATTCTTGCTTCTGTCTTTATTGAAGTAATTTTCCAAATAAAAGTATTTGAATTTTATGGTTCAAAGATCGAAATTCACATATACTTTTAATTCCTCCTGCTTATGTTACAAGTGAAAAAATGTAAAAATAAGACAGTAAATGACACGTGTGATATTTTTCATTTAATATTAATTATAAAGTAAATACAGCAGCAAGCAACATGTTTTTTATATTCAACTATACAACATTACCTAATCCAGTTGTCTCAGTTATAACTACAATTGTAGTATTTACCTAATGAATATTTAAAGTTGTTATGCTTCCTAAATATTTTCACGAAAAACTATTTATTTTGTTCTATCTTTCTGGGATAATTCTCTGGGTTACCGTATAAGTGTTACATCTATACCTAATTATCATTTAATTACAAAACAAAATAAATTGAACAAAATAAACACTGCTCAAAAGTAGATTTCCATAATTTCATGGATCGCTGAATATGAACACTGATATATTCCTGTAAACATTTCAAGATAACACCTTAGCAATTTACAATACCTTAGATATCGTACAAGGGCAAGCATGGCCTGGTGGTTAGGGCATTCGACAACTCCCAATCTTTAGGTCGCGGGTTCGAATTGCATCGTTGAACATGCTCGTCGTTTTACTGGTCAAGAGTTGCCAGTTTCTGATGTTGACTTCAACTTCTACTCTGTCATTTCTAAATTAGAGACAGATAGAGCTGGAAGCCCTCAAGCAGCTTTGCGCGAAATTCAACAAACGAAAGAAGAAATAAGTATGTAGAGCACATTTTAAAATAAATCTAAATTTTGTTACGTTATATAACAAATTACGTTATGATGTTAACGAAGTCGTAAATTACCCTCCACTTTTGAATGTCGCTCGTTCATGTGATGTGGACTAATCAGTCGCAGAGTGAACTGGAAATAATAAAACTGAAAGCGTCGTATTTAATAATGAACTAAATGGTCATGGAAGGAGAACCAATGGCTAAAGGTAAGACGAAAAAATAATAATATTCTGTTAATAAAAGTTTAAATGATAGTTTTCTTTTAGCACTACCGTCAACATTTTATGTTTACATATTCTCTAAAGCTGGAAACTACTTTTAAATTAACAAGAAATTTAAAGCTAATTTGTACGAGTGTTTATCTTCATATATTTTTATCCTTTCATATCATATGATAATTGCTCAGAGAAGCTTTGCAGTAAGCTGAAAATCTCGAACCAGGATTGAGCCTGAAAGTTTTAAACGTTTACCAAGAGGTGATGGGAAATCAAACCTCTGTACGTCATTACATCCGCCATTCTAGGTGAGTTTGAAATATTTTCGTGTGATACAGTTAAAACAAGTTAATTTGTTTGATCAGAGCAAAATATAAGGCTATCGCCTCAACATGTGTCTTAAACGTATTTGCTTTCTCTCGCACACAAATTGATAACCCTACCTTTCTTCTTTACGGGGAAGAGCATATACATGTCATTTGTCTGTTTTATAAGGGTAATGTAAGCTTAATGAAACATTTTGTGGGATTAAATACCTATCATGAGCCTAAAGACACTATAGACAAATATGGCCCTCAAACAAAGGTTACCCTACTGTATAAATAAATATTTTGAGCAATAAAGCATTATTATCTATCCGGTTACTAACATATTTAACCAAAACTATATTATTTTTCTAACTTTTTGCTTGACATAGTGCCACTACTGCGTTTCAATAACTTATTTGTAATATATCATTTGTCTCGAATCTTCATAACTAGAAGTTAATCTCATATGGTTGTTACAACTAATCGAGATACTTTAAACATGAAATGCATTGATCTCATCCGTCATATTAAAATATTGCTAATATTGTATAAAAAAATTAGTGTCTGTAAGGTACACTTGTTTTGTAAATGTGTTTTTAAAATAGAGCACTATATCTTAAAACTTAGTATTTTTTGTAATATAAGTTATACTGTGATGAAAACTTTGTAAAGATGTTTATTAGATGTTTGTGACTTAAGTTATGCCCCATTGAGTCGTCTGTAGCGTTTGAAGAGTATAAAAATCACACTTATGGTTGCATTCATTACCCCGAGCGCATGTTGGACAGTTAAAAATATCTTCAAAGAATTTCTTCACAAATGTCACATCCCAGACTTGCTTGACATAGAGGTTGTTCCACACACCGAATCTCAAAGAAATACGCTTAATTTGCTCAAAAAATCTATATCTGTGATCGTCTTTTCACTAAGTGCAGTATTGGTAGAATTTAAGTAATCTCTTGCCTATTTAAACCACAAGATGACGTTACGGTGAAACTTGGTCGTACTTTAAAAATTTTTGAATACTAATATCTTTTACTTTAGCACAGTTTAGGGTAGCAGATGAAATATGAAACGTAGAGATGTTTTGTAGAAGTTTGTTTTGAATTTTGCGCAAAGCATGATTCTCACTATTCTGGTATGGACGATACACAGGTTGGTGTCTTCGAAGAGGCCCACCAAGTTAGCCACACTGGCCACTTGAAGAATTGTGACGGTGGAGCTCTGGAATCGCAAGCCAGTCTTGAAGTCCTGAGCTATTTTACTCACCAGCCTGTTGAAAGGTAGTTTGAAGAAGAGCTGCTCAATGGACTTCCGGTAAAGGCAGATAATATGGAAGAGGTTTCTTTTCACTACCTGCGGCTGAGCACTTTTTGGAGCATGTTTAATAGCTAGTTTTATTATGGGTAATTCACCCTGGGTTTCTTGAATTTTGTTTTCTGGAAGATTACGTTTTCGATATGAAGGGTCTCTAAGGAAGCGATATAATCCATACCTGGTACTAAGACCTGTGAGATTGATTGGTTGTTTTTAATTATGTGATGACTCTGTGTCAGGAGATCCTGATTTTGAAGTGATAGATTAGGGAAAACAACTAATCAACTCCAATCACCGCCAACATCTGGGCTGTTCGTAACAAACTAAAGGTTAGATTATAACGCATTTATGACCGAAATGGCCACCATGTTTTTATTTTGTTTGGGTCTTGTGTTTGAGAAGCGGTGCTACTAACCCTGCTTCGTTCTTTCAGCTATGTGTGCGTTATAACAGTAACAGTCAATCCCACTTTTACTTTAAGACGGTAAATGGTATGAACTCATTGCCTTTCTATTGGTTTCTGATTCAAAATTATCGTCTCTTAAACCTGAATCACTAGGTATTTCCGACATGGCAATCTATCACATTATGAGCATAATATATTGCTCAATTGTACAAAGAAACTTGTAAAACGTGTATTGTTTTAATAATAACTTCATTCATACTGTATATGACAATTTTAATTGAGTTAAACAATCGACTCGTCTAACCGATACAAACATCACATGAGCAACAATTTAACCGTACTGTCGTTACCACCAATAGGCTGTGATGTTAATTATTGCTTTTTAGGGCCTTGCATAGCCTGGGAATCGGTACAATCGACTCTCAATCTGTGGACTGACGGTATGGATCCACTTAACCGTACATGATTACCCTGTTAGTCATAGATGCTTTATAACTGACAGCCAATCCCACAGTTCTTTTGTGAAGGAGAATTTGTTTTTGAATTTCGCACAAAGCTACTCGAGGGCTATCTGTGCTAGCCGTCCCTAATTTTGCAGTGTAAGACTAGAGGGAAGGCAGCTAGTCATCACCACCCACCGCCAACTCTTGGGCTACTCTTTTACCAACGAATAGTGGGATTGATCGTAACATTATAACGTCTCCACGGCTGAAAGGGCGAGCATGTTTGGCGCGACGGGGATGCGAACCCGCGACCCTCGGATTACGAGTCGCACGCCTTAACGCGCTTGGCCATGCCGGGCCTGTAAACGAGAATCCCCACAATTTGTCAGTGGAAAATGTTGACTGGCTGCATTCCTAGTAATATATCACTGCTGTATTGGGGACGTAATCTTAGGTGTTTGGGTGAATTGTAAGATTGTAAAGTCGTGTATGCTCAAATAACAATATGAATTCAATAATTAAAAGTGTATACCCTCAGCTTCATTGTTATGATGAAATTTACAGCAATTTAAAGTCCAGTCTCAAATTCTCAGGTACAACGTATCAGTGATTTTTTTTTAATGAATGATCGACAGGTTCGATAAAGATAAAGGAACAAAAAGAAGTCTGAAAACAGTGAATGTCAAAACCTTGGTGATGTCTAAATATCATGAATTTATAGAAGGTGATAGTACTAGCAGCTGTGTAGCTTTATTATTTTGTTTCTTGTGGTGAAATATTATCATGAAATGTATGTGTATAAAGAAGGGGACACACAAAGAAATTAAGTCAGCCTTGAAAAACATAGTTGTAAAGTGTCGTCTAAAGAAAATACAGATATATGTAAATTCTCTTTGTTAACCTGAAGATGACATAAGAAGTTTGAAACGTTGTTTTTAATAAAAGTTTTAATACCCATATTGAAATACACTGTTACTTCAAGTACGTTTCTCGTGATCCCGAAGTACATTCTGTTGAAAACGCTAGAGAAAAAACCTTAACTTTATATGAGAGTCTGATGGCAGCAGTAGTAGCTTGGCCAAATTGTTGATCTATGAAGTTTGTAGTGATTAGAGGGGCTAGATAACTAACAACCAAAGTATCATTCTAAATGATGCTTTTTCATCAAACAGATAATTAATGTAAAACAATACATAAGTTATCTGGACGTAACTCTACGAACACGTTTCAGAGACGAAGTATCTATGATGATATTTATTAAATTAAACATTTATAGAAATATAAAATAACGTTTGAAAAACTGAAAAGTTATAGTAACAAAAAATACATTAACGAAAGCTTACATTACTTATATTACCAGTTTGTTAAATGATTTATGTTTAAGTTTTGGATGCTTTTCTTCTCGGTTTATTGGTAGTTTAACTGAGAAATGGACATGTTTAGATGCTGGGTGCAAAAGTACCTCAACAGCAGCCCCCCAGTGGCTCAGCGGTATGTCTGCGGATTTACACGCTAAAATTCGGGTTTCGATACCCGTGGTGGGCAGAGCACAGATAGCCCATTGTGTAGCTTTGTGCTTAATTCAAAACAACAACAACAACCTCAACAGCAAATAAAGAGATAGACATGCGTAAAGTCGGAACACGTGGTCGGTTTAGGTTCGAATTTCCGTCACACCAAACGTGCTAGCCGTTTCAGAGATGGTGGAGTTATAACGTGGCGTGCAATACGACTATTCGTTAGCAACTTGGCACTGGGAGGTGAGAATTAACTACCCTCCCTCCACTCTTATACTGTTGAAGAAGGGGCGGTTATCGCAGGTAGCCCTTGTGTAACTTTACGAAAAACTGAAAACAAAACAAACATATCACGACATACTTACCCAGTGTAAAAGTACTTTTTTATATAATTGTTTAATTATGCTGATGGTATGAGATGCTAAAGTCTTGGATAAAAATATTTTTTTAATATTCTGTATTGATGTTAAGGTTCATACACATGTAATAACTACAGAGTAAACGCTCGAAATGTAACAATGTAACGTATGACCGGACAAAAAGAATTTAGAAACTAAAATAACTACACGTTTTCTTTTTAACAGATTTGGATTTTTTGTAATAAGTATTTAAAACTTGACAAACTATGATAATTAATTAATTTTTCACCATTATTATTTTTATTTTGTAACATAGATTTCTGAAATTAAGTACAATTCCATACAGAGGCTGTCAGCGTTCTGCGAGAATACAGTTGAGAACAGCTCTTTTGGTAATGAAATCCAGCTATTATTACATAGTCTACAGAGTACATCTAAAACGTATTAACGTAGTATTAGTAAAATTGAAACACTAGTGTGATTAACAACAATAAGAACTTTTTATGTTAACGAATCGCATCAACTGCTTTATACCAATAATAATAAGAGACAAAGTATTTCCCAAAACGCCATTTGTGTGTCCAGTCTGATACTACATGTAGTTTACGTGATTTTATCAAAACAACGAAGTAAGTTGCTTCAGACTGATTAAGACAACAACACTTTTTTCAGGCCCAGCATGACCAGTTAGTTAAGACGTTCGAATCGTAATTGAGGGTCACGGGATCGAATTCCCGTCCCTCCAAACATGCTCGCCTTTTCGCCCTTGGGAGCGTTATAATGATACGGTCAATCCCACTATTCTTTAGTAAAAGTATAGCCCAACAGTGGGCGGTGGGTGGTGATGACTAGCTGCCTTCCCTCTACTCTTACACTGCTACATTAGGGATGGATAGCATGGATACTTCTAGTATAGCTTTGCATTAAATTAATAAAATCAACAAACAATATTTATGTCACTATTGTTAATCAAGCTTTTCACTTAACAATATTACATCAGTTCATGACGTCACTCAAACAAGAATATTTTATGCGCATAGCAACAGCGATATTTCACTTAGAAACAGAAAAGAAAGTTAAATATAAGGCGTACAGTGAAAACAAGAATAATTATATATGGCTAGTTTAAGTGAATTAATGTACATTTACTTTAGTTTACTGCTTGCTTTAGGGTCTACAGTAGACCACGAAATTATACATGATTCTACTGTTACAATAATCTGTTCAAAAGATGTTCATAATAAAGAAGGAAAACTGATAAATTGGTACACACCTCTGAATGAAGTAGTGACAAGTAGGAGAGAATACAAAGGAAAGATGGCGGCCAATTATTGTTAATTGATGTGCAATTTGAAGACGCGGGAATTTACACATGTGGAAATGGTGAAGGTGATTACAAGCATAATGTCATAGGTAAATTAAAAGTTTTATTTTATTTTAATTCTTATTTTCGTTTATTAAACCATATTAATTTAACAGAAATAACATTTAAATCGAAATCACCCTTCTCGATTTTGAATGTACTTCAACCGTTACCTTTGAATTTGATATGTCACCCACCATGTGTATTGATTAAAAATGAATTCCTTCTATATTTACTGTCAGGAAAGCATTTGAATTAACTGACAATATTGATTATTAATGTAACCATATTTTTGTTTAAGCTCATTTGAATGCGTTGGTTAGAGTTATGCAAAATGTGATTCTTCTGTTTTAGCAGTTAACAATGTTAAAAGTAAAGTTGATGCTCTTCGTAAAATCAACCTCACGAATACAATGTTTTCTTTAAACTTTCTAAACCTAAGAATGTAAGGTACCTCACTTATATAGACCACGTTCGATCTGTATAATATTGTATAATATAGTTCCAGATTGTTAATACAATTGCCGTACGACTCATTTTCTGAATTAGCTCTACATTTCTATTTACGTATACAAATTAGATATTTTCATTTCAAACCTAGAGTTTTAACACAAACGTTTGTTTTTTTAATACTATAAAGAATTGATGGAGAGTCAGAAGTCAATGAAACCAAATATTTATTCTTAAAATCAGACATATTTGCAGATATTTATCCCAAATTTTTCTTAATTTGTTCATTACGGATCTTAAATTAGTGGTATACCAAAATCGAATTTTACATCTAACATATTCTTTAATCCTAGAACCCATTTGTAGGGTTTGACAATAGTAACTGAATTTTTTTTTATGCATTCTAAAATATGTATAGCATGGGTATTAAATACTTAGGTTTGTGAAGCAAAGAAGGTTTTCCGATAATAAAAGAATTGAACAACCACTTCAAATGAAGATATCCTTTGGCCTTATTCCTCTCTGAATGATTTTACACTTGTTATGATTTAGTGTCTGAATTGGACTAAATACGACAAAAATTTCATTTGTTAAAACAACACATGATCGACCATATCATTACTGACGACGCCTCTTGTTATCACTAGAGATCGTAAAGACAGCAAGATTCGTAATGTTGTTTATGAACACAATGGTGTAGCTCAGTGGTAAAGTTTTCGCTTTTCCCATGAAAGGTCCCGGATTCGATCCCCGACACCTCTACGTGTACATTTTAAGGCCCGGCATGGCCAGGTCGGTTAAGGCGTGCGGCTCGTAATCTGAGGGTCGCGGGTTCGCATCCACCGTCGCACTAAACATGCTCGCCCTTTCAGCCGTGGGGGCGTTATAATGTGACGGTCAATCCCACTATTCGTTGGTAAAAGAGTAGCCCAAGAGTTGGCGGTGGGTGGTGATGACTAGCTGCCTTCCCTCTAGTCTTACACTGCAAAATTAGAGACGGCTAGCGCAGATAACCCTCGAGTAGCTTTGCGCGAAATTCAAAAACAAATAACAGTATATAAAGCTACGTCAAAGAAACAGGGAAAAGAGCACCCACATAAACGAGCACAATCATCAACCTTGCGTAATTGAATATAAATACGACTCTGGTCACAACATCCCCTTTCATTCATTTTACATTACATTTACAAGACGTAAAATCCCTCTATAAACAAATAAGCTGGTTCTTCACTATATCTGTTCATGAATGGTATTTCAACTCATTTATTATTGGCACGCTTAAACTTTTATATTTCAAATACAGTTCTCAAACCCTCACTCGTACATTGCAAATAATAATTTGTGTTTTTCTCTATTTTCGTTTCGTTCAAATCCTTCAAAACTTTCTTAAAAGTTAAATTTGCTTTGGTTCAGACTGGAGAATATTGTGTTCATTTAACTACCAGAGGAATTAAATAATAATCTACTTAACATTTCTACAAGTTTTTCAGGTAACGTAAATATTACTTAATAGAATATTCAATAACAAATGAAAGATACATTTATGTTAAAGCGATTCATTGATGACTGTTGTTTATGGTAACTCCTGTTATTTTTTGTAGTATTATTAAGACAAGGCTGATTTGGTAAGAATTAGCATAATTCGTTATTATCCAAAGAAAGACTTTGAATCCCCATCACACAAACATATTCGCCCATTCAGTCGTTGGGGCGTTGTAAAGTGACAGATAACCCCAGTATTCGTTGGTAACAGAATAGTTAAAGAGTTGGCTGTGGGTGGTAATAACCAGCTGCCTTTCTTCTAGTCTTACACTGCTAAATCAATGAGAGCTAGCGCAGATAGCCCTCGTGTAACTTTGCGCGAAATTCAACAAACAAATGTATGTAATATAAGTTCAATGTTCTTCAATAAGTACAAAGTATATAAATTCATCTCAAAATATAAAAATTTCACGACTTCAAATTCTGGATCAAAAGTGTTGAAGTAATATACTTTATTAGGAATTTACAGACAGTATAAAGTATTTCACTAATAGTTTCTTTCATCTCACAGAAATTAAAAACGTCATTCTAAAGAAAAAGAAAACAGTTTTTATGGCTTGAACGGTAATGTCGATACATATCAGGAAACGATACGTTTTGTTTCATATCATGTAATTCTAATAAGATATGAACTATCACATTTTGATATGATAGGGTTTAACAACTTTAATAAAATTTCTTATTACTATTATCTGTCTATCTCTTAGCACTTTATTTCTCTGATTCGTTAATGTTATTATTCCATCACTTTTATCTGGTTTCAGAATCTTTCACTGGTCTGTTTTAGTAAATCATTGTTCGAATGTTATTAATTCACCTCAAAATATAATTTACAATATGAAATATTCAAGAAATGGAATATCCTCGACAACTGTATTTATCACATGATAAAATAAATTTCCGTCTTCAATATTCACGAGTTCTACCTTGTCTTCACGTCCTAGCAAAATTATTATATTCTGTTTTAAAGGATTCTGCCACACCTGTTTGTTTTTTAATTTCGCACAAAGCTACACGATGGCTGAACGTCCCTAATTTAGCAATGTAAGGACAGAGAGAAGGTCATCACCACCGACCTCCAACTCTTGTTTGCAAGACACCTTCAAATCATATACTGACACATTTTACCAGCATAATATCCCTAAAAGATCCTGTATTTTCATAACTGACATTAGAATAAATAGTTTTACATTAAACTTTGCCAAATACAAATTTTACAAGAGAAATACCAAAGGAAATGAAACGTACTTCAAGGTTTAACATAATTGATAAAGAAAAAAAATTCTGTGCGTTTTCATAAAATTCCAAGTTTCTGTGATTAGTTTAATGAGTTGATTCAGTTACTAAATATATAAAGAAATAAAATTTTGCTGTTAAGAAACCGTTTTGAAGAACGCGTTTTATTTTTCTCACGAATCTCGCACTGTGTAAAACTTTCTGTTCCTATCGGTGACAGTAAATGAGCTAAAAAAGATTTAACTTTCTCTTGTTTTCCCTAGTGTATGTTCCAGCAGAAAACCTCACTTGTACTCGAGGATACTGAAGAGATGCTGACAGGTGTTGTAAGTATATATTACACACAATAAGGTTAATAGTTTCCATTAAACACAAAAAGACTTTTAATATCATGTAGTTTTGATACAATAAAATTGTTTTATTATAATAAACTCGTTGATAGGACTATAAAAATTAACACTGAGTAAATAAATGCCTAGCTATGTACTTTCAACGGTTTTAGATCCATGTCCTCCTGGTCACTATAACAATGGATTACAAACTTACTGCCTGCCGTGTATACCTTGTCCTGGAGATGAAATTACTGATGAAGAAGGAGCTGATACTAAAGATCTTTGTAGAAGTAATGGTTTTCTTTTATTGTTTCTTTAAAAGTTAAAAAAATGTTTATTTTTGTTAAAACATATTGTTATAATGAGACACTTCTTCATAACTTCCATGGTTTTTATTGTATTAAACAGCTTTGGTTTTTTCGGAAAAGCTTTTCCAGGAAGTGACAACAGTTGTTGTAACGATTTAGTATGTTAATATTTTTTGTCAAAACTTATATTTACATAAAAACATATATATGACAGAGTGGTATGGTTTTGGTAAAATATACTCTTCAAAAATAGAAACGCAAAAGGGATATTTTTTGTTATTTTAAAGAGAAATATATGTAATAACGTTACAAGCTCAGAGTATGTGATGTTACACGTGTTAAGGCACTGATTGTCAGACCAAAATGACAATAAAAGTTGTGCACTTTGAAAACGGCGGAAAACATCGGATTTTTCACCAAAACGCATTTGTGTCCAATAAATTTGTTTGAGAGATCTGCATGTTCTGCAAGTGCAACATGTGCAAAATCCCTATAAAAGTGACGGGTTCTCGGTTTCCATAGCTCAGTGTTAAGCCACCGACACGCAATACAGTTACGCCAAGACTGACTGAAGCACAACGCAACAACGCCATTGGTCGATTGGAAGCAGGCTGATCGCGATCAGATGTTGCCAGAGCTGTGAATGCCCAAGCACCATCACAAGGCTATGGAATCGTCACCAACAACATGGATCAACTCGTGACCGTCCACGATCTGGCAGACCTCGTGCGACCACGCCCGCACAAGATCGCAACATCCGGTTACGTCACCTTCGGGATAGGACCACCACTGCGACGTCTACTGCCTCAACCATACCAGGGCTGCGTAGGATTTCCGATCAGATCGTACGCAACCGTCGACGAGATTCTTAGGCCCCATGTGCAACCCATCATAGTGAACGTCAACGACGTTTTTCAACATGACAACGCCCTTCCTCACACAGCCCGACTCACCACTGTCTTCTTGAGACACCACAACATCAACGTTCTTCCCTGGCCCTCCAGATCACCAGATTTAAACCCCATCGAACATCTTTGGGACGAGTTGGACCGACGTCTGCGACGGCGACAACCTCAACCACAGACTCTACCTCAGCTTGCAGCAGCTTTGCAGGCTGAATGGACAACGATTTCACAGGATGTGATTCATCATCTCACCGCTTCCATGGGCAGGAGATGCCAAGCAGTTATTGATGCTCACGGGGGGCATACTCGTTATTGACGTTGAGTGACGTTAAACTTCAACTAGTGAGCGTGGACTTCGCCTTTGCAGACTTTGGATGTTCAACAGTGAATGTGCAAAGTTTCACACATATCATACAGAAATATCCGGAATAAACTTGTAAACAATATGTCTCAAATTCTGCCATTTGCGTTTCTTTTTTCGAAGAATATATAATAATAAATTGAGTGGAACACTTGACATTTAATTATAACCGTACTTTCATCTTGTCTACTTATATAACAATAAACTGAGTAGAACACTTGACATTTATTTATAACCGTACTTTCATCTTGTCTAGTTATATAACAATAAACTGAGTGGAACACTTGACATTTAATTATAACCGTACTTTCATCTTGTCTAGTTATTTAACAATAAATTGAGTAGAACACTTGACATTTAATTATAACCGTACTTTCATCTTATCTAGTTATTTAACAATAAATTGAGTAGAACACTTGACATTTAATTATAACCGTACTTTCATCTTGTCTAGTTATTTAACAATAAATTGAGTAGAACACTTGACATTTAATTATAACCGTACTTTCATCTTGTCAAGTTATTTAACAATAAATTGAGTAGAACACTTGACATTTAATTATAACCGTACTTTCATCTTGTCTAGTTATATAACAATAAATTGAGTAGAACACTTGACATTTAATTATAACCGTACTTTCATCTTGTCTAGTTATATAACAATAAACTGAGTGGAACACTTGACATTTAATTATAACCGTACTTTCATCTTGTCTAGTTATATAACAATAAACTGAGTGGAACACTTGACATTTAATTATAACCGTACTTTCATCTTGTCTAGTTATATAACAATAAACTGAGTGGAACACTTGACATTTAATTATAACCGTACTTTCATCTTATCTAGTTATATAACAATAAACTGAATAGAACACTTGACATTTAATTATAACTGTACTTTCATCTTGTCTAGTTATATAACAATAAACTGAATAGAACACTTGACATTTAATTATAACTGTACTTTCATCTTATCTAGTTATATAACAATAAACTGAATAGAACACTTGACATTTAATTATAACCGTACTTTCATCTTATCTAGTTATTTAACAATAAATTGAGTAGAACACTTGACATTTAATTATAACCGTACTTTCATCTTGTCAAGTTATTTAACAATAAATTGAGTAGAACACTTGACATTTAATTATAACCGTATTTTCATCTTGTCAAGTTATTTAACAATAAATTGAGTAGAACACTTGACATTTAATTATAACCGTACTTTCATCTTGTCAAGTTATTTAACAATAAATTGAGTAGAACACTTGACATTTAATTATAACCGTACTTTCATCTTATCTAGTTATATAACAATAAACTGAATAGAACACTTGACATTTAATTATAACTGTACTTTCATCTTATCTAGTTATATAACAATAAACTGAGTGGAACACTTGACATTTAATTATAACCGTACTTTCATCTTGTCTAGTAATATAACAATAAACAGAGTGGAACACTTGACATTTAATTATAACCGTACTTTCATCTTATCTAGTTATATAACAATAAACTGAATAGAACACTTGACATTTAATTATAACCGTACTTTCATCTTGTCTAGTTATATAACAATAAACTGAATAGAACACTTGACATTTAATTATAACTGTACTTTCATCTTGTCTAGTTATATAACAATAAACTGAGTAGAACACTTTACATTTAATTATAACCGTACTTTCATCTTATCTAGTTATATAACAATAAACTGAGTGGAACACTTGACATTTAATTATAACCGTACTTTCATCTTATCTAGTTATATAACAATAAACTGAATAGAACACTTGACATTTAATTATAACTGTACTTTCATCTTGTCTAGTTATATAACAATAAACTGAATAGAACACTTGACATTTAATTATAACTGTACTTTCATCTTATCTAGTTATATAACAATAAACTGAATAGAACACTTGACATTTAATTATAACTGTACTTTCATCTTATCTAGTTATATAACAATAAACTGAATAGAACACTTGACATTTAATTATAACCGTACTTTCATCTTGTCAAGTTATTTAACAATAAATTGAGTAGAACACTTGACATTTAATTATAACCGTACTTTCATCTTGTCAAGTTATTTAACAATAAATTGAGTAGAACACTTGACATTTAATTATAAGCGTACTTTCATCTTATCTAGTTATATAACAATAAACTGAATAGAACACTTGACATTTAATTATAACTGTACTTTCATCTTGTCTAGTTATATAACAATAAACTGAATAGAACACTTGACATTTAATTATAACTGTACTTTCATCTTGTCTAGTTATATAACAATAAACTGAGTAGAACACTTGACATTTAATTATAACCGTACTTTCATCTTGTCTAGACAATAATATAAACAATCTAGTTATCCTTTGTGAACGTGTAAAATAAAATGGAAAACAGTATTTAAGTTATTGTCTGCTGTATATCATTCTTTATTCACAACGTAAAACAATGTTCGAGATAGTTTTCCTAGTTTCCAGAAAACATTTATGAGATAACTGAAACCAATTTCATAACTTGTAATTTTTATAGAAACATTTATTTGGTTTTATGCATGTTATAGTAAAATTATTACTCAAATATTGAGTGTTGTGCCACTAAACATAACTATATTCTACATCTTCAGAGAGAAACACCAGCATCAAAACAAGGAAAAGCTGTTGAAGAATATATCCAGCGACCTCTGTCTGATAGACATGTGAACAATTATGGTGAACTTTTATCGTTAAACCAAACAGTAAACAAGGGCATCTCAAGGGAAACGTTGTTATTCTTATTGAAAATTCTGACAGCCAAGACACGTTTATCATTGGAAAAGCTCGGAAACCAACCTGATTTTTCTTCAAAACTGAGAAATAGAATTAATAAACGAATTTATAAAACTGCCAATGTTAATATGTTCTCTCTAGAGTTAAGAGAAATCAAGATGGCTTTTAGCTCCACACTGTACAGTTACACAAATGGGATTCATTCTCACAAAATTTTTAAATTCACCATCATTGATATTATTGGTTTAACAGAAACTTACATAGTAATTTAGCTATTTACGTTTATGTACAAACAAATTAAATATAAACTTTGAAAACTTAACATTTTATCATAACTATTATTTAAGTTTAAGAGACTGTGGCTTTAGTTCAACAATTCACAAGCGTTTTTTTATGATTTCCTTTTTTGCAGTATTTACGTCATATAATGTTAAAACTTGAATAGTAAACCAAAAGTAATGAAATGTTTGTTTACATATTTTACATTTAAATGTAACAGGTATTATACATTAAATGTTCATTTCGGTACTAATTGTTTATATTGTTTGTAAAATAAGTATACTGATTGTTACAATATACATCCAACAATTCACAGTTGCTACACTAAGATTTACATGTGACATTTTGTACTGAAACACAGGACCTACATCTTCAGTTTCTACGTTTAATGTGTTTGACACAGTTGATTACTTCACTTAAGCCACGTATTGGTTCTTCAATTATTACATTGTTATCAGCTTGTGACATTTATAATTAACTTGTGCTTTGTGTATATGTTGAACTACGTATTAATTATACAACATTTTTTAACATACCCATACATATTCTACTCGATATTGGGATGACTCACTGTTAAAAATTATGCTGCCTTTCGATGCGAGTTCTGTCACTGGCGAGTGTGTCAGCGCTCAGGGTAATAAGGGTGACTTTGGTAATGTCCCTCTACATAACATTTATCTTGCAGCAGTTCAAGTTTCAGTAATGGTTGGAGTAAGATCTACTCTGCAAATTAAGGGTGTATGATAATTGTTAGTAAACAATTTGACTGGGGGAAAAATTGTTGTCAAACCCAAAATAGTTACTAAGTCGGTCACTATTTCATCTAGGAATGATGTTCTTGAGGATTATCCAGGCTGTTTGCTACACGTGCTGCGACTCGAGTTCAGTTTAAATTAAGCCAAAAAGATATTATAAGCATGTATTCAAAGGACTACGTTATGGTCTTGACAAACATTTTTTAAAATCAGAGATATTTATGAATAAATGTCCTACTAAATGTTTTTGGTGGTGGTGGTCTTGTATGTCGTTTTATCGCGCAAAGTAACTAGACTCAGCGCCAAACAACTAGTTAAAAATGAAATAACATTTAAAATATTATAAAGTGAAAATTAATATAAAAATAGTGGCTCATCGTTAGATAGACTTAAAGGAACTAAAAAGGCCTTTAAAAACATAATTAAGGTGAACAAGTGTCATTATTACCAATGACGCTGTCCAACGTTAGGGTTAAAGCCATGGTAAAAACGTTTAAAATGGTATCATCGCTCACGGTCGTAACGACAGTAAAATATGGGCTATTGTGACTTGAGTGTCATACATACGTACATTAGCCCCAGATAGAAGACAAAGACGAATTAAACGGTGACCACTGAATGACCTAGTTGCAATAACTTCCTCCTTTCGATCCTTATGGAAACATGATGGTCAAAGTCCAATAGAAGGTTCTATATCAAAAAGCTTGTTACCACGTTGATCACTCGAAGTCGACTGCCAACTGGCGCGAAGCCGAGCCTTCAATACATGGCTGTAGTCCATGTATAAGATATGCACGGCAGCGATAGCAACAGAGCAGACACACTTAGATGTAATGTCAGCGAGCTCGTTCCCGCAAATATCGACATGGCCTGGTATCCAGAAAAACTGGATAGAAGTAGACGATAGAGAAATGGGCTAGTTAGTTTTAAATATTAATTAGAAGAGGGTGACAAATAACGTGAAGCAATTGCAGGGCCAATACAGAGTTAAGAAAATCCTTATAAACAGTACAGTTCACGTACTGCATAGCTTTTATGGATCTAAGGCAAGGGAAATGATATACAATTCGGCAATGAAGGCAAACTGTAGAAGGGACGGTGTGTGCAGCCATCAAATTACAAGCCATAGCAGAGCCCACAGTCACCTGATGTCAAATCATCTGCATAAGTGGAAATGTAAGGATGATTCGAAAAATGTTCAGGATGTAGAAGACGACATTCCCAATCGGAAGTATGGATGTTAATAAGCCATGGTGGGATGGGGTGACTTGTAGATACAGTAATGCTACCCAAGGACAAATCCAATCAGGCCAGCTGCACCTGGATACAAAAGCCAAAAGGATCGTTGGTAAACTGTATGTTCTTAAAAAGCATAGCCCACTGAGGAAGGAAAAACAAGCCATAGTGAGATGCTGTGGTGAGGATCGAAGATTTGAAGTATACTGTAAAGACAGTTCCAAATACAGAAACATAATGGAGGTTTATGAAAACAATGTACAAACTCTGGACTTGCTGAAACCTCCCTTCACATTAAGAGCCAAACCCAAGATGGGGAACAGGGTCCAACATTTAAGGCCAATGTTCTGGCAGAGCTACAGAACAGAGTTCAGTTTTCGTAAAACGAGGACAACATCTTTAGCATAGGACATTGATCTGCTCCAAGAAGTGGAGGAGAGGACAGAGGATGTTCAGAGCCCTTGTGCAGTTGACACGTAGCTGCTCCATGTTTGCAGTTTAAGTCAAAGATAAGATCCAAGAACTATTCTTTGGGGATCACAGAAAGCACTTGACAAAGCTCAGGATTTGGGTGAATACCCCATTGGTAGAAAAAATGCATGTAAACAGTTTTGGTCCACGTCAGAAGATGATTGAGGCCCGTCTGCAGCTGCCAGTCAATTAACCTCATGCTCAATGAATGACACAAGATGTGAAGTCAGATATTGTCCATTTGTTGTCTGTTTTGAATTTCGCACAAAGCTACACGAGGGCTATCTGTGCTAGCCGTCCCTAATTTAGCAGTGTAAGACTAGAGGGAAGACAGCTAGTCATCACCACCCACCGCCAACTCTTGGGCTACTCTTTTACCAACGGATAGTGGGATTAACCGTCACATTATAACGCCCCCATGGCTGAAAGGGCGAGCATGTTTGGCGCGACGGGGATGCAGGGCCATTGTGACACTGAAGACAGCCCTGAGGAACTGTAAGTTCCTGTCAGAAGAACAGGAAAGTGTCAAACCCACTAGAGGGAAGGCAGATAGTCATCACCACCCACCGCCAACTCTTAGACTACTCTTTTACCAACGAATAGTGGGATTGACCGTAACATTATAACGCCCCAAGGCTGAAAGGGCGAGCATGTTTGGCGCGACGTGGATGCGAACCCGCGACCCTCAGGTAACGAGTTGCACCCCTATCACGCTTGGCCATGCCGGGCCATTGTGACACTGAAGACAGCCCTGAGAAACTGTAAGTTCCTGTCAGAAAGTACAGGAAAGTGTCAAACCCACAGAACTGGGAGTCACCAGTTAATTACAAAAATAAAAGGGCAAATGGCCATGCAACCCATAAGTAGAGGTCTTACAAAATGCTATACTTCCACACAGTATCATAAAACTTAAGGTAAAAGAAACAAATAAGATGCCACTTGAGAAAGGCTTTCCTGATTGTATATTTCAAGTCAAATCAGATGATAGTACATGGTGGAGCACTACTGTCGAAACCTACACTGGGTGGGGGAGAGAAGGTTGTTTGATTCAAAGAACCAAACAAAATGAGCTGTAAATATCCTCTTCAAAATCTTAGAGGCAGCTTGTCAAAGCAATTGGATGGTAGTTTGAAGGAATCTTGGGATCCTTCTGAAGCTTAGGAAAATGTAGGATAATAACCCAGCACAAAGCATTAGGAAAAACATTCTCATGCCAGAAAAAACAATCAGAAGAATTGCAAGAGATGCAGGAGAAAGATGGTACAGCATTTCGAAGTGATTATTATCAGGCCTGATTGATGCACTACCAGACTGATGAAGAGAAAGTTTGAGTTCCACAAGTATAAAAAGCAGCAATGGAGACGATCAGCCTGAAAGAAAAAGATATTGTCACTCTTCCCAATTCTTGATGATTAAGGTGGGGAGTGTAGCATAAGTGATAGATGCAGGAAAAAGGTTTTTACCAAGAGTATTGGCAAAGCTCTGGACATCAGGAACTTACTGGCCATTGGAGAACAATTTCAAAAAGAGGCAGAAGTATGCTGCCTGCTGACCTTCCGAATCTTGTTCCACGACTTTTGTTAAGTACACAATTAGCATCTCTTTTACTACCAGTTTCAAAGATTCCTTCTGGTTTTGACTTATCTGCCATGCACGTGCCCGCTGGAAAGTAATGCAGTTTAAAAGTGTGGTATACCTTCGAAAGGCATTCCAGGCAGGATTTCACTATTGACAAAATTGTGTGGAACCTTAAAGGTTTTAGGAATACATTGAAGAGCTGTCTGTACAATACAAATCAGTCAGTGCTGCCATGCTGTCATCTATCAATGAGTTACATTTGACAGCAGGATCAAGTTGTAATACAGCAGTGGAAAAGGATCAGTTGGTCCAACTTCTAGATACATGCAGATTGAGTGCATCCACCATGGTCAAGTCTCAAAATTATACGAAAATGATCAGTGCCCTGCGAGTCACTGTCAACTCCAAATAAAAAAAAAGGAGCATATAGATCAATAGCACTAAGTGATTAACTGGGTACAACCCAAAGAAACAGATGTTTACAGACTTCAAGGGTGTATCAAGTGGCAAAGACAGGGTAGGTACATGCAGATCGACCAGCAGTGCCGCCCCTCTTTGCACTCATCCATCACAACCTGACATATCTATACAGATAAATTTGCCAAAGAATGATGGCACTGGAAGGTTTCAGAAACATTCACATTAAAAAGAGGTACAGTGTGATAAGAATCCTCAATGTTATCCATATTAAATAAAACCTTGACAGTTCCACTGTATCAAAATGGTCATTTTTATGTATGTGAAGGAGAAATGGGCAGATCCCTTCTGTTTTGGACCACGTGTTTTTGTTGGAAGGAGATCTGTACAAAGATTCCACTTACTAAGGGTGGAAGATGGATTCAAGGAAATGCTTGAATACAGGACTAAAGGAATTTCCTGGAAGGAGTGGCAGAGACAGATGGGAGTGGACAGACTCGTCAACTCTTAACCATGGAGTGCTAAAATCTCTTCAGATGCTTTGCAAAGAACTCTGTTGGAGACATGGACAGATTTGTCAGCACTTACCCTGTAGCAATAGAAGAGTGCATCAGCATATGTCCGTGATAGGGTGGGGGACAACAACTTCCGATCCTCTGGGAAGAATATAGGTGTTCATTGTCTTCAAACGTTACACCTCTTTCTCCACAACCTACTTACGGCAAGAACTAAAGCAAGAAGGATGTGAACAATTACAGTTAGCACAGTGTGGTTTCAGGATATATTCATTGGCATCGTGGTCTTTGTTACCACACCGAACACGTGTTATAAAAAACACGTCATCTATCCGAGTGACTGAACAGCTGGCACTGGAAACACCCGAAAAGGTTGGGAACACATTAACGTACCTTACAGTTCAGATAGTTTCCCTTGACTGTATCAAGTGGATATGGTAATGTAAAATGTCAAAATCAGAACATTATTAGGCATGATAATTGTGTTTGCAAGTTGAAGTTTAGTGCACCACAGAAATGCCTTCAGTGGAAAACTAACGAGAATCTCTCAGTCGTTGAATTGATGTTTCTCTGAACAATAACTTGAGATTTTCAAGATAGCATGTGGAATAACCTGAATGGGTATATCCCTGATGTTCTTCGAATTCAAGAGGAGCTTAGTGTTTTCTAAAGTACCTCCAGAGCATAGCTTTCTTATTGACTTGAGAGAGCCAGAGCCAGCAAGCAGCTCTAATTCCTTTTGAATAAGAAAAGGGAGATTTCTGCCATAAGGATTTCTCAGATAATGTGCATAACATGAGTAGTCTAGGTACAGAAACCTGCTGAGAGAGTGATTGTTGAACAGTCATCCATTCATGGCCGTTTACCTTTTTTTTTTCTCAGATTTCTTTATTTTTCTCTCTTAAGAATGGGGGTGTCTATAATACACTAAAATTTCACTGGCTACTGTCCCTACCCACCATGGAGTTCTCTGAGAGTACGTACTGCAATGCAAAACAAAAACATTGGGTATAATTCTCACTAAACTATGCAATTACCAGCAGACAATGTCTATAACTCCTGTTGAAAACGTTCAACACTGGTACTTGGTTAATCCTGGCCTAAGAGGACGAGAAAATTGATCCTGGGAGCCATCAAGATGCCCTTCTGCAGGAATTCAAGGCTAATGTGGCATGTTAGGGTTAGACCCTTCAACCACTAGAAATCTTTCCTTTCCTTCACGAGTCACCAGCCACGGTAAACATGTGGGTGGATGTTGAGATCGCAGGAGGTAACTTGAATGTATAGAACCTTCCCTGGGAGATCCCCTCACCAGGAATCCATCCTGAGGGAGTTCTTTGTTGAGCGATAATATTGAATATGAAAAATATGGTTCATTTGTTTTGTTTGTGAGCAGTAAAACTGATAAAAAAGGTATGTTTGTTTGTTTGTTTTGGAATTTCGCACAAAGCTACTCGAGGGCTATCTGTGCTAGCCGTCCGTAATTTAGCAGTGTAAGACTAAAGGGAAGGCAGCTAGTCATCACCACCCACCGCCAACTCTTAGGCTACTCTTTTACCAACGAATAGTGGAGTTGATCGTAACATTATAATGCCCCCCACGGCTGAAAGGGCGAGCATGTTTGGCGCGACCGGAATGCGAACCCGCGACCCTCAGATTACGAGTCGCACGCCTTAACACGCTTGGGATAAAAAAAGGATCAGCAGATCTCGTCACTATTTAAATATTCACTTCCAAAGAATGAAAAGGAGAAAGTTTATTAAAAATGGCGTGCTCATGAAAAAAGTAGAAAACACCACATGTACGAGCTTTAGACGACTGGGCTGTAGTTTATAAAATCATTGTTCCAAAAGTATGTTGTTTTGAAATATTTAAAGATAGCCATAAACTCTCCCTTAGATCATTCAGGTATCAAAAAGATGAGTGACGAAATTATGATTTTTTTTGGTCCAAAATTTAGGGAAGGTGTTTCTCACTTTGTAAAGTTTGTCGTACATTTCAATTGGTCTGAAAATCTAGCCACAAAATTTCTGTTGCTCCTTTGAAACATATCCCAGCTTTCAAAGAATCCTTCTTTCGTATGGTTATTTATCGTGTTAAGTACAAAAATTTAACATTTGTTTAAGCACTTTTAATTGCTAGGTAATTTTATAATACGGTTATTTGTATTGATTTTATATACCGTTATGATTTTGAAATTGTATAATTCTTTGACAGTGTATTATATTTAATGTATTGTTATCAATGTGTATAATTAGTTAAAACTTGTGTAACATTTCTTTCTCCAAGTAGGGAGGTGTAACGGATTCATTGGTTATACATTAATATTTATAATTTAGTTTAATCCATGAAACTTATATTGTTAAACGTGTATTGCGCAAGTTCCATCTGTTCTCCAAATTTGTAGAAAATTGTCGAATGCAAGAATCTACATTGTTCTACGAAAGCACAAACGCATCTTCGAATATTGTTTCGAACTGAACTTTCGAGAAATGCACCTTAAAAGTTCATAAATCGGCGTGCCAAGAGAGGGTTTTATATTGTTAGTTTGATACAATCAATATACTATAATATACGTTTATCACAATTATAGCTTCTGAAGTTTAAACCAGAAAACAACAAATTTATCACGAACAGAATATGTTTTCATCATATCCTCTTGTGGCAGTGGCGAGTGCTAAATATTGAAAAGCAAAAATTAAAGTGCACGCACAAACATATCCAGAAAACGCACGTCTTGCGGCCTCTTAACTATTTATATAATAGTGGTGGGTTTCTCGTGTTCTAGAACGGTCGACAAGACTCAACTATAGGTTTAAGGACTGGTTATAGAATTTATAGCTGGTGATTGTGTAATCTTCAAGCAAAAAAAATTTGACTAGATTTCAATGCAAATGATTAATTTATGTAAAAGTACAAGAATTTTGTGAAAATGTGCAAGAGAAAGGAAATTTCATATTTTGAATTCCATTTACAGAAATTACTGTTAAACGTGTAAAAATTAAGACAATATCATCGCAGGCCCTGTTTGTTGGAGTTAAACCACTTCGACAGTGAGAAGTAACAAAATGTAGTTTAAACTATATCTACAGATATAAAGGCAGACTTGTCAAATATTTTTTTCAGAATACAAATAATTACACAGTATAACGTCAGGTAAACGGTTCATTATTTTCTTGAGATTTTAAGCTATCCATCGACACATGCGTTTATAGCAGCTTTATTAAAGCATTATCTAGCATTATTAAATCTAAAGCTAGAGACATCAGTTAAGACATGTTAAGAATCTGAAGCGACAGTCATCAGTGAAAACGTGATAACAATCTTAAACTACAGACATCAGTAAAGACATGATAAGAATCTGAAACAACAGTCATAAGAGAAAACATGTTGATAATCTGAAGCTAGAGACATCAGTGAAGACATGTTAAGAATCAGAAGCTACAGTCATCAGTGAAAACTTGATAATAATCTTAAACTACAGACATCAGTGAAGACAAGTTAATAATCTGAAGCTATAGACATCATTGAAGACATGTTAAGAAACTGAAGCTACAGACATCAGTAAAGACATGTTAAGAATCCGAAGCTACAAAAATCAGTGAAGACATGTTAATAATCTGAAGCTACAGACATCAGTGTAGAAATGTTAATAACCTGAATCTACAGACATCAGATAAGACATGTTAATAATCTGAACATACCGACACCAGATAATACATGTTAAGAATTCGAAGCTACAGACATCAGTGAAGACATTTTAATAATCTGAAGCTACAGTCATCAGAAAAGTCATGTTGATAATCTGAAACTGCAAATATCAGTAAAGACAAGTTAATATTCTGAAGTTACAGATATCAGTGAAGACATGTTAAGAACCTTAAGCTACAGACATCAGAGAACACATCTTAAAAATCTGAGACTACATTCATCAGTGAAGACATTTTAAGAATATGAAAATACAGTCATCAGTGAAAACATTTTAAGAATATGAAAATACAGTCATCAGTGAAGACATGTTAAGAATCTGAAACTACAGACATCAGTGAAGACATGTTAAGAATCTGAAGCTACAGAGATTAGTGAAAACGTGATAATAATCTTAAACTACAGACATCAGTGAAGACATGTTAAGAATCTAAAGATACAGAAATCAGAGTAGACATGTTAAAAATCTGAAACAACAGACATCAGTGAAGACAGGTTAAGAATCGAAAGTTAGAGACATCAGTTAAGACATGTTAAGAATCTGAAGCTACAGTCATCAGTGAAAACGTGATAATAATCTTAAACTACAGACATCAGTGAAGACATGTTAATAATCTGAAGCTACAGACATCAGAGAAGACATGTTAAAAATCTGAAACTACGGTCATAAGTGAAAACATGTTAATAATCTAAAGCTACAGATATCAGTGAAGACATGTTAAGAACCTGAAGCTACAGACATCAGTGAAGACATTTTAAGAATATGAAAATACAGTCATCAGTAAAGACATGTTAATAATCTATAGCTATAAACATCAGAGAAGACATGTTAAGAATCTGAAAATACAGTCATCAGTGAAAACATTTTAAGAATATGAAAATACAGTCATCAGTGAAGACATGTTAAGAATCTGAAACTACAGACATCAGTGAAGACATGTTAAGAATCTATAGCTACAGATATCAGAGAAGACATGTTAATAATCTGAACCTAAAGACATCGAGGAAGACATGTTAACAATCTAAAGCTAGAGACATCAATAAAGACATGTTAAGAATCTGAAGCTACAATCATCAGTGCAAACGTGATAATAATCTGAAACTACAGACATTAGTGAAGAAAAGTTAATAATCTGAAGCTATAGACATCAGTGAAGACATGTTAAGAATCTGAAGCTACAGACATCAGTAAAGACATGTTAAGAATCCGAAGCTACAAACATCAGTGAAGACATGTTAATAACCTGAAGCTACAGCCATCACAGAAGACATATTAATAATCTGAAGATACAGACATCAGTGTAGACATGTTAATAATCTGAATCTACAGACATCAGATAAGACATGTTAATAATCTGAACATACAGACACCAGATAAGACATGTTAAGAATTCGAAGCTACAGACATCAGTGAAAACATTTTAATAATCTGAAGCTACAGTCATCAGAAAATTCATGTTGATAATCTGAAACTGCAAATATCAGTAAAGACAAGTTAATATTCTGAAGTTACAGACATCAGTGAAGACATGTTAAGAACCTTAAGCTACAGACATCAGAAAAGACATGTTAAGAATCTGAAACTACAGTTATAAGTGAAGACATGTTAATAATCTATAGCTATAAACATCAGAGAAGACATGTTAATAATCTGAAACTACAAACATCAGTGAAGACATGTTAAGAATCTGAAAATACTGTCATCAGGGAAGACATGTTAAGAATCTGAAACTACAGACATCAGTGAAGACATGTTAAGAATCTGAAGCTACAGAGATTAGTGAAAACGTGATAATAATCTTAAACTACAGACATCAGTGAAGACATGTTAAGAATCTGAAGATACAGAAATCAGAGTAGACATGTTAAAAATCTGAAACTACAGACATCAGTGAAGACATGTTAAAAATCGAAAGCTAGAGACATCAGTTAAGACATGTTAAGAATCTGAAGCCACAGACATCAATGAAGACATGTTAATAATCTGAAGCTACAGTCATCAGAAAAGACATGATAACAATCTGAAACAACAGTCATAAGAGAAGACATGTTGATAATCTGAAGCTAGAGACATCAGTGAAGACATGTTAAGAATCAGAAGCTACAGTCATCAGTGAAAACGTGATAATAATCTTAAACTACAGACATCAGTGAAGACATGTTAATAATCTGAAGCTACAGATATCAGAGATGACATGTTAATAATCTGAAACTACAGACATCAGTGAAGACATGTTAACAATCTAAAGCTAGAGACATCAATGAAGACATGTTAAGAATCTGAAGCTACAATCATCAGTACAAACGTGATAATAATCTGAAACTACAGACATTAGTGAAGACAAGTTAATAATCTGAAGCTATAGACATCAGTGAAGACATGTTAAAAATCTGGAGCTATAGACATCATTGAAGACATGTTAAGAAACTGAAGTTACAGACATCAGTAAAGACATGTTAAGAATCCGAAGCTACAAACATCAGTGAAGACATGTTAATAATCTGAAGCTACAGACATCAGTGTAGAAATGTTAATAACCTGAATCTACAGTCATCAGAAAAGTCATGTTGATAATCTGAAACTGCAAATATCAGTAAAGACAAGTTAATATTCTGAAGTTACAGACATCAGTGAAGACATGTTAAGAACTTTAAGCTACAGACATCAGAGAAGACATGTTAAAAATCTGAGACTACATTCATCAGTGAAGACATTTTAAGAATATGAAAATACAGTCATCAGTGAAGACATGTTAATAATCTATAGCTATAAACATCAGAGAAGACATCTTAAGAATCTGAAAATACAGTCATCAGTGAAAACATTTTAAGAATATGAAAATACAGTCATCAGTGAAGACATGTTAAGAATCTGAAACTACAGACATCAGTGAAGACATGTTAAGAATCTGAAGCTACAGAGATTAGTGAAAACGTGATAATAATCTTAAACTACTGATATCAGTGAAGACATATTAAGAATCTGAAGATACATAAATCAGAGTAGACATGTTAAAAATCTGAAACTACCGACATCAGATAAGACATGTTAATAATCTGAACATACAGACACCAGATAAGACATGTTAAGAATTCGAAGCTACAGACATCAGTGAAGACATTTTAATAATCTGAAGCTACAGTCATCAGAAAAGTCATGTTGATAATCAGAAACTGCAAATATCAGTAAAGACAAGTTAATATTCTGAAGTTACAGACATCAGTGAAGACATGTTAAGAATCTGAAATACAGTTATAAGTGAAGACATTTTAATAATCTATAGTTATAAACATCAGAGAAGACATGTTATAAATCTGAAACTACAAACATCAGTGAAGACATGTTAAGAAACTGAAAATACTGTCATCAGGGAAAACATGTTAAGAATCTGAAACTACAAACATCAGTGAAGACATGTTAAGAATCTGAAGCTACAGAGATTAGGAAAACGTGATAATAATCTTAAACTACAGACATCAGTGAAGACATGTTAAGAATCTGAAGATACAGAAATCAGAGTAGACATGTTAAAAATCTGAAACTACAGACATCAGTGAAGACATGTTAAAAATCGAAAGCTAGAGACATCAGTTAAGACATGTTAAGAATCTGAAGCCACAGACATCAATGAAGACATGTTAATAATCTGAAGCTACAGTCATCAGAAAAGACATAATAATAATCTGAAACTGCACATATCAGTAAATACAAGTTAATAATCTGAAGATACAGACATAAGTGAAGACATGTTAAGAACCTGAAAATACAGACATTAGAGAATACATGTTAAGAATCTGAAGCTATAGACATCAGAGAAGACATGTTAAGAATCTGAAAATACAGTCATAGGTGAAGACATGTTAATAATATAAGGTTACAGTCATCAGTAAAGACATGTTAAGAATCTGAAACTACATACATCAGTGAAGACATGTTAAGAATCTGAAGCTACAGAGATTAGTGAAAACATGATAATAATCTTAAACTACAGACATCAGTGAAGACATGTTAAGAATCTGAAGATACAGAAATCAGAGAAGACATGTTAAAAATCTGAAACTAGAGACATCAGTGAAGACATGTTAAGAATCGAAAGCTAGAGACATCAGTTAAGACATGTTAAGAATCTGAAGCTACAGTTATCAGTAAAAACGTGATAATAATCTTAAACTACAGACATCAGTGAAGACATGTTAATAATCTGAAGCTACAGACATCAGAGAAGACATGTTAAGAATCTGAAACTACAGAGATTAGTGAAAACGTGATAATAATCTTAAACTACAGACATCAGTGAAGACATGTTAAGAATCTGAAGATACAGAAATCAGAGTAGACATGTTAAAAATCTGAAACTACAGACATCAGTGAAGACATGTTAAAAATCGAAAGCTAGAGACATCAGTTAAGACATGTTAAGAATCTGAAGCCACAGACATCAATGAAGACATGTTAATAATCTGAAGCTACAGTCATCAGAAAGAACATGATAACAATCTGAAACAACAGTCATAAGAGAAGACATGTTGATAATCTGAAGCTAGAGACATCAGTGAAGACATGTTAAGAATCAGAAGCTACAGTCATCAGTGAAAACGTGATAATAATCTTAAACTACAGACATCAGTGAAGACATGTTAATAATCTGAAGCTACAGATATCAGAGAAGACATGTTAATAATCTGAAACTACAGACATCAGTGAAGACATGTTAACAATCTAAAGCTAGAGACATCAATGAAGACATGTTAAGAATCTGAAGCTACAATCATCAGTACAAACGTGATAATAATCTGAAACAACAGACATTAGTGAAGACAAGTTAATAATCTGAAGCTATAGACATCAGTGAAAACATGTTAAGAATCTGAAGCTACAGACATCAGTAAAGACATGTTAAGAATCTGAAGCTACAAACATCAGTGAAGACATGTTAATAATCTGAAGCTACAGACATCAGTGTAGAAATGTTAATAATCTGAATCTACAGTCATCAGAAAAGACATGTTGATAATCTGAAACTGCAAATATCAGTAAAGACAAGTTAATAATCTGAAGTTACAGACATCAGTGAAGACATGTTAAGAACTTTAAGCTACAGACATCAGAGAAGACATGTTAAAAATCTGAGACTACATTCATCAGTGAAGACATTTTAAGAATCTGAAAATACAGTCATCAGTGAAGACATGTTAATAATCTATAGCTAGAGACATCAGTTAAGACATGTTAAAAATCTAAAGCGACAGTCATCAGTGAAAACATTTTAAGAATATGAAAATACAGTCATCAGTGAAGACATGTTAAGAATCTGAAACTACAGATATCAGTGAAGACATGTTAAGAATCTGAAGCTACAGAGATTAGTGAAAACGTGATAATAATCTTAAACTACAGACATCAGTGAAGACATGTTAAGAATCTGAAGATACAGAAATCAGAGTAGACATGTTAAAAATCTGAAACTACAGACATCAGATAAGACATGTTAATAATCTGAACATACAGACACCAGATAAGACATGTTAAGAATTCGAAGCTACAGACATCAGTGAAGACATTTTAATAATCTGAAGCTACAGTCATCAGAAAAGTCATGTTGATAATCTGAAACTGCAAATATCAGTAAAGACAAGTTAATAATCTGAAGCTACAGACATCAGTGAAGACATGTTAAGAATCTGAAATACAGTTATAAGTGAAGACATGTTAATAATCTATAGCTATAAACATCAGAGAAGACATGTTATAAATCTGAAACTACAAACATCAGTGAAGACATGTTAAGAAACTGAAAATACAGTCATCAGTGAAAACATGTTAAGAATCTGAAACTACAAACATCAGTGAAGACATGTTAAGAATCTGAAGCTACAGAGATTAGTGAAAACGTGATAATAATCTTAAACTACAGACATCAGTGAAGACATGTTAAGAATCTGAAGATACAGAAATCAGAGTAGACATGTTAAAAATCTGAAACTACAGACATCAGTGAAGACATGTTAAAATCTGAAAACTACAGACATCAGTTAAGACATGTTAAGAATCTGAAGCTACAGACATCAATGAAAACATGTTAATAATCTGAAGCTACAGTCATCAGAAAAGACATAATAATAATCTGAAACTGCACATATCAGTAAATACAAGTTAATAATCTGAAGATACAGACACAAGTGAAGACATGTTAAGAACCTGAAGCTAAAGACATTAGAGAATACATGTTAAGAATCTGAAGCTATAGACATCAGAGAAGACATGTTAAGAATCTGAAAATACAGTCATAGGTGAAGACATGTTAATAATCTAAGGTTACAGTCATCAGTAAAGACATGTTAAGAATCTGAAACTACATACATCAGTGAAGACATGTTAAGAATCTGAAGCTACAGAGATTAGTGAAAACATGATAATAATCTTAAACTACAGACATCAGTGAAGACATGTTAAGAATCTGAAGCTACAGAAATCAGAGAAGACATGTTAAAATCTGAAACTACAGACATCAGTGAAGACATGTTAAGAATCTGAAAGCTAGAGACATCAGTGAAGACATGTTAAGAATCTGAAGCTACAGTTATCAGTAAAAACGTGATAATAATCTTAAACTACAGACATTAGTGAAGACAAGTTAATAATCTGAAGCTATAGACATCAGTGAAGACATGTTAAAAATCTGAAGCTACAGACATCAGTGAAAACATGTTAAGAATCTGAAGCTACAGACATCAGTAAAGACATGTTAAGAATCTGAAGCTACAAACATCAGTGAAGACATGTTAATAATCTGAAGCTACAGACATCAGTGAAGACATGTTAATAATCTGAATCTACAGTCATCAGAAAAGACATGTTAATAATCTGAAACTGCAAATATCAGTAAAGACAAGTTAATAATCTGAAGTTACAGACATCAGTGAAGACATGTTAAGAATCTTAAGCTACAGACATCAGAGAAGACATGTTAAAAATCTGAGACTACAGACATCAGTGAAGACATTTTAAGAATCTGAAAATACAGTCATCAGTGAAGACATGTTAATAATCTATAGCTATAAACATCAGAGAAGACATGTTAAGAATCTGAAAATACAGTCATCAGTGAAAACATTTTAAGAATATGAAAATACAGTCATCAGTGAAGACATGTTAAGAATCTGAAACTACAGACATCAGTGAAGACATGTTAAGAATCTGAAGCTACAGAGATCAGTGAAAACATGATAATAATCTTAAACTACAGACATCAGTGAAGACATGTTAAGAATCTGAAGATACAGAAATCAGTAGACATGTTAAAAATCTGAAACTACAGACATCAGATAAGACATGTTAATAATCTGAACATACAGACATCAGATAAGACATGTTAAGAATTCTGAAGCTACAGACATCAGTGAAGACATGTTAATAATCTGAAGCTACAGTCATCAGAAAAGACATGTTAATAATCTGAAACTGCAAATATCAGTAAAGACAAGTTAATAATCTGAAGTTACAGACATCAGTGAAGACATGTTAAGAATCTGAAATACAGTTCAAAAGTGAAGACATGTTAATAATCTATAGCTATAAACATCAGAGAAGACATGTTATAAATCTGAAACTACAAACATCAGTGAAGACATGTTAAGAAACTGAAAATACAGTCATCAGGGAAAACATGTTAAGAATCTGAAACTACAGACATCAGTGAAGACATGTTAAGAATCTGAAGCTACAGAGATCAGTGAAAACATGATAATAATCTTAAACTACAGACATCAGTGAAGACATGTTAAGAATCTGAAGATACAGAAATCAGAGTAGACATGTTAAAAATCTGAAACTACAGACATCAGTGAAGACATGTTAAAAATCGAAAGCTACAGACATCAGTTAAGACATGTTAAGAATCTGAAGCTACAGACATCAATGAAGACATGTTAATAATCTGAAGCTACAGTCATCAGAAAAGACATAATAATAATCTGAAACTGCACATATCAGTAAATACAAGTTAATAATCTGAAGATACAGACACAAGTGAAGACATGTTAAGAACCTGAAGCTAAAGACATTAGAGAATACATGTTAAGAATCTGAAGCTATAGACATCAGAGAAGACATGTTAAGAATCTGAAAATACAGTCATAGGTGAAGACATGTTAATAATATAAGGTTACAGTCATCAGTAAAGACATGTTAAGAATCTGAAACTACATACATCAGTGAAGACATGTTAAGAATCTGAAGCTACAGAGATTAGTGAAAACATGATAATAATCTTAAACTACAGACATCAGTGAAGACATGTTAAGAATCTGAAGATACAGAAATCAGAGTAGACATGTTAAAATCTGAAACTACAGACATCAGTGAAGACATGTTAAGAATCTGAAAGCTACAGACATCAGTTAAAACATGTTAAGAATCTGAAGCTACAGTTATCAGTAAAAACGTGATAATAATTTTAAACTACAGACATCAGTGAAGACATGTTAATAATCTGAAGCTACAGACATCAGAGAAGACATGTTAAGAATCTGAAACTACAGTCATCAGTGAAAACATGTTAATAATCTGAAGCTACAAACATCAGTGAAGACATGTTAAGAATCTGAAGCTACAGACATCAGTGAAGACATGTTAAGAATCTGAAAATACAGTCATCAGTGAAGACATGTTAATAATCTATAGCTATAAACATCAGAGAAGACATGTTAATAATCTGAAACTACAGACATCAGTGAAGACATGTTAACAATCTAAAGCTACAGACATCAATGAAGACATGTTAAGAATCTGAAGCTACAAACATCAGTGAAACATGATAATAATCTGAAACTACAGACATTAGTGAAGACAAGTTAATAATCTGAAGCTATAGACATCAGTGAAGACATGTTAAGAATCTGAAGCTACAGACATCAGTAAAGACATGTTAAGAATCCGACGCTGCAGACATCAGTGAAGACATGTTAATAACCTGAAGCTACAGACATCAGAGAAGACATATTAATAATCTGAAGATACAGTCATCAGTGAAGACATGTTAAGAATCTGAAACTACAGACATCAGTGAAGACATGTTAATAATCTGAAGCTACAGATATCAGAGAAGATATGTTAATAATCTGAAACTACAGACATCAGGGAAGACATGTTAAGAATCTAAAGCTAGAGACATCAATGAAGACATGTTAAGAATCTGAAGCTACAGACATCAGTGAAGACATGTTAAAATCTGAAAATACAGTCATCAGTGAAGATAAGTTAAGAATCTGACACTACAGTCATCAGTGAAAACGTGATAAAAATCTTAAAATACAGAAATCAGTGAAGACAGGTTAAGAATCTGAAGCTACAGACATCAGTGAAAACGTGATAATAATCTTAAACTACAGACATCAGTGAAGACATTTTAAGAATCTGAAGCTACAGACATCAGTAAAGACATGTTAAGAATCCGACGCTGGAGACATCAGAGAAGACATATTAATAATCTGAAGATACAGTGATCAGTGAAGACATGTTAAGAATCTTAAGATACAGACATCAGAAAAGACATGTTAGGAATCTGAAACTACAGTCATAAGTGAAGACATGTTAATAATCTATAGCTATAAACATCAGAGAAGACATGTTAATATTCTGAAACTACAAACATCAGTGAAGACATGTTAAGAATCTGAAAATACAGTCATCAGTGAAGACATGTTGATAATCTGAAACTACAGACATCAGTGAAGACATGTTACAAATCTGAAACAACAGTCATAAGAGAAGACATGTTGATAATCTGAAGCTACAGAGATTAGTGAAAACGTGATAATAATCTTAAACTACAGACATCAGTGAAGACATGTTAATAATCTGAAGCTACAGATATCAGAGATGACATGTTAATAATCTGAAAGTACAGACATCAGTGAAGACATGTTAATAATCTAAAGCTACAGACATCAGAGAAGACATGTTAAGAATCTGAAGCTACAATCATCAGTAAAACATGTTAATAATCTGAAACTACAGACATTAGTGAAGACAAGTTAATAATCTGAAGCTATAGACATCAGTGAAGACATGTTAAGAATCTGGAGCTATAGTCATAAGTGAAAACATGTTAATAATCTGAAGCTACAGACATCAGTGAAGACATGTTAAGAATCTGAAGCTACAGACATCAGTGAAGACATGTTAAGAATCTGAAAATACAGTCATCAGTGAAGACATGTTAATAATCTGAAGCTACAGACATCAGTGAAGACATGTTAAGAATCTGAAATACAGACATCAGTGAAGACATGTTAATAATCTAAGCTATAAACATCAGAGAAGACATGTTATAAATCTGAAACTACAAACATCAGTGAAGACATGTTAAGATACTGAAAATACTGTCATCAAAGAAAACATGTTAAGAATCTGAAACTACAGACATCAGTGAAGACATGTTAAGAATCTGAAGCTACAGAGATTAGTGAAAACGTGATAATAATCTTAAACTACAGACATCAGTGAAGACATGTTAATAATCTGAAGCTACAGATATCAGAGAAGACATGTTAATAATCTGAAACTACAGACATCAGTGAAGACATGTTAAGAATCTAAAGCTACAGACATCAATGAAGACATGTTAAGAATCTGAAGCTACAATGATCAGTACAAACGTGATAATAATCTGAAACAACAGACATTAGTGAAAACAAGTTAATAATCTGAAGCTATAGACATCAGTGAAGACATGTTAAGAATCTGGAGCTATAGTCATAAGTGAAAACATGTTAATAATCTGAAGCTACAGACATCAGTGAAGACATGTTAAGAACCTGAAGCTACAGACATCAGTGAAGACATTTTAAGAATATGAAAATACAGTCATCAGTGAAGACATGTTAATAATCTATAGCTAGAGACATCAGTTAAGACATGTTAAAAATCTAAAGCGACAGTCATCAGTGAAAACATTTTAAGAATATGAAAATACAGTCATCAGTGAAGACATGTTAAGAATCTGAAGCTACAAACATCAGTGAAGACATTTTAAGAATATGAAAATACAGTCATCAGTGAAGACATGTGAATAATCTATAGCTATAAACATCAGAGAAGACATGTTAAGAATCTGAAAATACAGTCATCAGTGAAAACATGTTAAGAATCTGAAAATACAGTCATCAGTGAAGACATGTTAAGAATCTGAAACTACAGACATCAGTGAAGACATGTTAAGAATCTGAAGCTACAGACATCAGTGAAGACATGTTAAGAATCTGAAGCTACAGTCATCAGTGAAAACGTGATAATAATCTTAAACTACAGACATCAGTGAAGACATGTTAATAATCTGAAGCTACAGACATCAGTGAAAACATGTTAATAATCTGAAACTACAAACATCCGAGAAGACATGTTAATAATCTGAAACTACAGTTTCAGTAAAGACATGGTAAGAATCTAAAGCTAGTGACATCAGTGAAGACATGTTAAGAATCTGAAGCTACAGTCCTCAGTGAAAACGTGATAATAATCTTAAACTACAGACATCAGCAAAGATATGTTAAGAATCTGAAGCTACAGACATCAATGAAGACATGTTAAGAACCTGAAGCTACAGACATCAGAGAAGACATGTTAAGAATCTGAAGCCACAGACATCAGTGAAGACATGTTAATAATCTGAAGCTACAGTCATCAGAAAAGACATAATAATAATCTGAAACTGCAAATATCAGTAAAGACAAGTTAATAATCTGAAGATACAGACATAAGTGAAGACATGTTAAGAACCTGAAGCTACAGAAATCAGAGAAGACATGTTAAGAATCTGAAGCTACAGACATCAGAGAAGACATGTAAAGAATCTGGATCTACATTCATAAGTGAAGACATGTTTATAATCTGAAGCTATAAACATCAGAGAAGACATGATAATAATCTGAAGCTACAGACATCAGTGAAGACATGTTAATAATCTGAAGCTATGGTTATTAGAGAATACATGTTAAGAATCTGAAGCTAGAGACATCAGAGAAGACATGTTAAGAATCTGAAAATACAGTCATAGGTGAAGATATGTTAATAATCTAAAGTTACAGACATCAGTGAAGACATGTTAAGAACCTAAAGCTACAGAAATCAGAGAAGACATGTTAAGAATCTGAAGCTACAGACATCAGAGAAGACATGTAAAGAATCTGGAACTACAGTCATAAGTAAAAACTTGTTAAAAATCTGAAGCTATAAACATCAGAGAAGACATGTTAATAATCTGAAGCTACAGACATCAGTGAAGACATGTTAAGAACCTGAAGCTACAGAAATCAGAGAAGACATGTTAAGAATCTAAAGCTACAGACATCAGTGAAGACATGTTAATAATCTCAAGCTATAAACATCAGAGAAGACATGTTAATAATCTGAAACTACAAACATCAGTGAAGACATGTTAAAATCTGAAAATACAGTCATCAGTGAAGACAAGTTAAGAATCTGACACTACAGTCATCAGTGAAAACGTGATAATAATCTTAAACTACAGACACCAGTGAAGACATGTTAAGAATCTGAAGCTACAGAGATTAGTGAAAACGTGATAATAATCTTAAACTACAGACATCAGTAAAGACATTTTAAGAATCTGAAGCTACAGACATCAGAGTAGACATGTTATTAATTTGAAGCTACAGACACCAGAGAAGAGATGTTAATAATCTGATGCTACAGTCATCAGAAAAGACGTGTTAATAATCTGAAACTGCAAATATCAGTGAAGACAAATTAATAATCTGAAGTTACAGATAAGAGAAGACATGTTAAGAATCTGAAGCTACAGACATCAGAGAAGACATGTTAAGAATCTGAAGCTACAGACATCAGAAAAGACATGTTAGGAATCTGAAACTACAGACATAAGTGAAGACATGTTAATAATCTATAGCTATAAACATCAGAGAAGACATGTTAATAATCTGAAACTACTAACATCAGTGAAGACATGTTAAGAATCTGAAAATACAGTTATCAGTGAAGACATTTTAAGAATATGAAAATACAGTCATCAGTGAAGACATGTTGATAATCTGAAACTACAGACATCAGTGAAGACATGTTAAGAATCTAAAGCTAGAGACATCAATGAAGACATGTTGAGAATCTGAAGCTACAGATATCAGTGAAGATATGTAAATAATCTGAAGCTACAGACATCAGTGAAGGCATGTTAATAATCTGAAGCTACAGACATCAGTGAAAACATGTTAATAATCTGAAACTACAAACATCCGAGAAGACATGTTAATAATCTGAAACTACAGTCTCAGTAAAGACATGTTAAGAATCTAAAGCTAGTGACATCAGTGATGACATGTTAAGAATCTGAAGCTACAGTCCTCAGTGAAAACGTGATAATAATCTTAAACTACAGACATCAGTAAAGACATGTTAAGAATCTGAAGCTACAGACATCAGAGAAGAGATGTTAAGAATCTGAAACTACAGTCATAAATGTAGACATGTTAATAATCTGAAGATACAGACATCAGTGAAGACATGTTAATAATCTGAAGCTACAGACATCAGTGAAAGCATGTTAATAATCTGAAGCTACAGACATCAGTTAAGACATGATAATAATCTGAATCTACAGACACCAGATAAGACATGTTATGAATTCGACGCTACAGACATCAGTGAAGACATGTTAAGAACCTGAAGCTACAGACATCAGTGAAGACATGTTAAGAATCTGAAGCTACAGACATCAGTGAAGACATTTTAAGAATATGAAAATACAGTCATCAGTGAAGACATGTGAATAATCTATAGCTATAAACATCAGAGATGACATGTTAAGAATCTGAAAATACAGTCATCAGTGAAAACATTTTAAGAATATGAAAATACAGTCATCAGTGAAAACATGTTAAGAATCTGAAACTACAGACATCAGTGAAGACATGTTAAGAATCTAAGCTACAGACATCAGTTAAGACATGTTAAGAATCTGAAGCTACAGTCATCAGTGAAGACATGTTAATAAACTGAAGCTACAGACATCAGTGAAGACATGTTAATAATCTGAAGCTACAGACATCAGAGAAGACATGTTAATAATCTGAAACTACAGACATCAGGGAAGACATGTTAACAATCTAAAGCTAGAGACATCAATGAAGACATGTTAAGAATCTGAAGCTACAGACATCAGTGAAGATATGTAAATAATCTGAAGCTACAGACATCAGTGAAGGCATGTTAATAATCTGAAGCTACAGACATCAGTGAAAACATGTTAATAATCTGAAACTACAAACATCCGAGAAGACATGTTAATAATCTGAAACTACAGTCATCAGTAAAGACATGTTAAGAATCTAAAGCTACAGACATCAGTGAAGACATGTTAAGAATCTGAAGCTACAGTCCTCAGTGAAAACGTGATAATAATCTTAAACTACAGACATCAGTAAAGATATGTTAAGAATCTGAAGCTACAGACATCAGAGAAAAAATGTTAAGAATCTGAAACTACAGTCATAAATGTAGACATGTTAATAATCTGAAGATACAGACATCAGTGAAGACATGTTAATAATCTGAAGATACAGACATCAGTGAAGACATGTTAATAATCTGAAGCTACAGACATCAGTGAAGGCATGTTAATAATCTGAAGCTACAGACATCAGTTAAGACATGATAATAATCTGAATCTACAGACACCAGATAAGACATGTTATGAATTCGACGCTACAGACATCAGTGAAGACATGTTAAGAACCTGAAGCTACAGACATCAGAGAAGACATGTTAAGAATCTGAAGCCACAGACATCAGTGAAGACATGTTAATAATCTGAAGCTACAGTCATCAGAAAAGACATAATAATAATCTGAAACTGCAAATATCAGTAAATACAAGTTAATAATCTGAAGATACAGACATAAGTGAAGACATGTTAAGAACCTGAAGCTACAGAAATCAGAGAAGACATGTTAAGAATCTGAAGCTACAGACATCAGAGAAGACATGTAAAGAATCTGGATCTACATTCATAAGTGAAGACATGTTTATAATCTGAAGCTATAAACATCAGAGAAGACATGATAATAATCTGAAGCTACAGACATCAGTGAAGACATGTTAATAATCTGAAGCTATGGTTATCAGAGAAGACATGTTAAGAATCTGAAGCTAGAGACATCAGAGAAGACATGTTAAGAATCTGAAAATACAGTCATAGGTGAAGATATGTTAATAATATAAAGTTACAGACATCAGTGAAGACATGTTAAGAACCTAAAGCTACAGAAATCAAAGAAGACATGTGAAGAATCTGAAGCTACAGACATCAGAGAAGACATGTAAAGAATCTGGAACTACAGTCATAAGTAAAAACTTGTTAAAAATCTGAAGCTATAAACATCAGAGAAGACATGTTAATAATCTGAAGCTACAGACATCAGTGAAGACATGTTAAGAACCTGAAGCTACAGAAATCAGAGAAGACATGTTAAGAATCTAAAGCTACAGACATCAGTGAAGACATGTTAATAATCTGAAGCTATAAACATCAGAAGACATGTTAATAATCTGAAACTACAAACATCAGTGAAGACATGTTAAAATCTGAAAATACAGTCATCAGTGAAGACAAGTTAAGAATCTGAAGCTATGGTTATTAGAGAATACATGTTAAGAATCTGAAGCTAGAGACATCAGAGAAGACATGTTAAGAATCTGAAAATACAGTCATAGGTGAAGATATGTTAATAATATAAAGTTACAGACATCAGTTAAGACATGTTAAGAACCTAAAGCTACAGAAATCAGAGAAGACATGTGAAGAATCTGAAGCTACAGACATCAGTGAAGACATGTTAAGAATCTGGAACGTCAGTCATACGTAAAAACTTGTTAAAAATCTGAAGCTATAAACATCAGAGAAGACATGTTAATAATCTGAAGCTACAGACATCAGTGAAGACATGTTAAGAATCTGAAGCTACAGAAATCAGAGAAGACATGTTAAGAATCTAAAGCTACAGACATCAGTGAAGACATGTTAATAATCTCAAGCTATAAACATCAGAGAAGACATGTTAATAATCTGAAACTACAAACATCAGTGAAGACATGTTAAAATCTGAAAATACAGTCATCAGTGAAGACATGTTAAGAATCTGACACTACAGTCATCAGTGAAAACGTGATAATAATCTTAAACTACAGACATCAGTGAAGACATGTTAAGAATCTGAAGCTACAGAGATCAGTGAAAACGTGATAATAATCTTAAACTACAGACATCAGTAAAGACATTTTAAGAATCTGAAGCTACAGACATCAGAGTAGACATGTTATTAATTTGAAGCTACAGACACCAGAGAAGACATGTTAATAATCTGATGCTACAGTCATCAGAAAAGACGTGTTAATAATCTGAAACTGCAAATATCAGTGAAGACAAATTAATAATCTGAAGTTACAGACATCAGAGAAGACATGTTAAGAATCTGAAGCTACAGACATCAGAGAAGACATGTTAAGAATCTGAAGCTACAGACATCAGAAAAGACATGTTAAGAATCTGAAACTACAGACATAAGTGAAGACATGTTAATAATCTATAGCTATAAACATCAGAGAAGACATGTTAATAATCTGAAACTACAACATCAGTGAAGACATGTTAAGAATCTGAAAATACAGTTATCAGTGAAGACATTTTAAGAATATGAAAATACAGTCATCAGTGAAGACATGTTGATAATCTGAAACTACAGACATCAGTGAAGACATGTTAAGAATCTAAAGCTAGAGACATCAATGAAGACATGTTAAGAATCTGAAGCTACAGACATCAGTGAAGACATGTTAAATAATCTGAAGCTACAGACATCAGTGAAGACATGTTAATAATCTGAAGCTACAGACATCAGTGAAAACATGTTAATAATCTGAAACTACAAACATCAGAGAAGACATGTTAATAATCTGAAACTACAGTCATCAGTAAAGACATGTTAAGAATCTAAAGCTACAGACATCAGTGAAGACATGTTAAGAATCTGAAGCTACAGTCATCAGTGAAAACATGATAATAATCTGAAACTACAGACATCAGTAAAGACATGTTAAGAATCTGAAGCTACAGACATCAGAGAAGACATGTTAAGAATCTGAAACTACAGTCATAAATGAAGACATGTTAATAATCTGAAGATACAGACATCAGTGAAGACATGTTAATAATCTGAAGCTACAGACATCAGTGAAAGACATGTTAATAATCTGAAGCTACAGACATCAGTGAAGACATGTTAATAATCTGAATCTACAGACACCAGATAAGACATGTTATGAATTCGACGCTACAGACATCAGTGAAGACATGTTAAGAATCTGAAGCTACAGACATCAGAAGACATGTTAAGAATCTGAAGCTACAGACATCAGTGAAGACATGTTAATAATCTGAAGCTACAGTCATCAGAAAAGACATAATAATAATCTGAAACTACAAATATCAGTAAAGACATGTTAATAATCTGAAGATACAGACATCAGTGAAGACATGTTAAGAATCTGAAGCTACAGACATCAGTGAAGACATGTTAAGAATCTGAAGCTACAGACATCAGAGAAGACATGTTAAGAATCTGAAGCTAGAGACATCAGAGAAGACATGTTAAGAATCTGAAACTACAGTCATCAGTGAAGACATGTTAATAATCTAAAGCTACAGACATCAGTGAAGACATGTTAAGAATCTAAAGCTACAGACATCAGAGAAGACATGTTAAGAATCTGAAGCTACAGACATCAGAGAAGACATGTTAAGAATCTGGAACTACAGTCATAAGTAAAAACATGTTAAAAATCTGAAGCTACAAACATCAGAGAAGACATGTTAATAATCTGAAGCTACAGACATCAGTGAAGACATGTTAAGAATCTGAAGCTACAGACATCAGAGAAGACATGTTAAGAATCTAAAGCTACAGACATCAGTGAAGACATGTTAATAATCTGAAGCTATAAACATCAGAGAAGACATGTTAATAATCTGAAAATACAAACATCAGTGAAGACATATTAAAATCTGAAAATACAGTCATCAGTGAAGACATGTTAAGAATCTGAAACTACAGACATCAGTGAAGACATGTTAAGAATCTGAAGCTACAGAGATCAGTGAAAACATGATAATAATCTTAAACTACAGACATCAGTGAAGACATGTTAATAATCTGAAGCTACAGAAATCAGAGTAGACATGTTAAAAATCTGAAACTACAGACATCAGTGAAGACATGTTAAGAATCTGAAGCTACAGACATCAGAGAAGACATGTTAAGAATCTGAAGCTACAGACATCAGAAAAGACATGTTAAAATCTGAAACTACAGTCATAAGTGAAAACATGTTAATAATCTGAAGCTACAGACATCAGTGAAGACATGTTAAGAATCTGAAGCTACAGACATCAGTGAAGACATTTTAAGAATCTGAAAATACAGTCATCAGTGAAGACATGTTAATAATCTATAGCTATAAACATCAGAGAAGACATGTTAATAATCTGAAAATACAGTCATCAGTGAAAACATTTTAAGAATCTGAAAATACAGTCATCAGTGAAGACATGTTAAGAATCTGAAACTACAGACATCAGTGAAGACATGTTAAGAATCTGAAGCTACAGAGATCAGTGAAAACGTGTTAATAATCTTAAACTACAGACATCAGTGAAGACATGTTAATAATCTGAAGCTACAGAAATCAGAGTAGACATGTTAAAAATCTGAAACTACAGACATCAGTGAAGACATGTTAAGAATCTGAAGCTACAGACATCAGAGTAGACATGTTAATAATCTGAAGCTACAGACATCAGAGAAGACATGTTAATAATCTGAAGCTACAGTCATCAGAAAAGACATGTTAATAATCTGAAACTGCAAATATCAGTGAAGACAAATTAAGAATCTGAAGTTACAGACATCAGAGAAGACATGTTAAGAATCTGAAGCTACAGACATCAGAGAAGACATGTTAAGAATCTGAAGCTACAGACATCAGAAAAGACATGTTAGGAATCTGAAACTACAGTCATAAGTGAAGACATGTTAATAATCTATAGCTATAAACATCAGTTAAGACATGATAATAATCTGAATCTACAGACATCAGATAAGACATGTTAAGAATTCTGAAGCTACAGACATCAGTGAAGACATGTTAAGAATCTGAAGCTACAGACATCAGAGAAGACATGTTAAGAATCTGAAGCTACAGACATCAGTGAAGACATGTTAATAATCTGAAGCTACAGTCATCAGAAAGACATAATAATAATCTGAAACTACAAATATCAGTAAAGACAAGTTAATAATCTGAAGAAACAGACATAAGTGAAGACATGTTAATAATCTGAAGCTACAGACATCAGTGAAGACATGTTAATAATCTGAAGCTACAGACATCAGTGAAGACATGATAATAATCTGAATCTACAGACATCAGATAAGACATGTTATGAATTCGAAGCTACAGACATCAGTGAAGACATGTTAAGAATCTGAAGCTACAGACATCAGAGAAGACATGTTAAGAATCTGAAGCTACAGACATCAGTGAAGACATGTTAATAATCTGAAGCTACAGTCATCAGAAAAGATATAATAATAATCTGAAACTGCAAATATCAGTAAAGACAAGTTAATAATCTGAAGATACAGACATCAGTGAAGACATGTTAAGAATCTGAAGCTACAGACATCAGTGAAGACATGTTAAGAATCTGAAGCTACAGACATCAGAGAAGACATGTTAAGAATCTGAAACTACAGTCAAAGTGAAGACATGTTAATAATCTGAAGCTACAGACATCAGTGAAGACATGTTAAGAATCTGAAGCTACAGAAATCAGAGAAGACATGTTAAGAATCTGAAGCTACAGACATCAGAGAAGACATGTAAAGAATCTGGATCTACATTCATAAGTGAAGACATGTTTATAATCTGAAGCTATAAACATCAGAGAAGACATGATAATAATCTGAAGCTACAGACATCAGTGAAGACATGTTAATAATCTGAAGCTATGGTTATTAGAGAATACATGTTAAGAATCTGAAGCTAGAGACATCAGAGAAGACATGTTAAGAATCTGAAAATACAGTCATAGGTGAAGATATGTTAATAATCTAAAGTTACAGACATCAGTGAAGACATGTTAAGAACCTAAAGCTACAGACATCAGAGAAGACATGTAAAGAATCTGGAACTACAGTCATAAGTAAAAACTAGTTAAAAATCTGAAGCTATAAACATCAGAGAAGACATGTTAATAATCTGAAGCTACAGACATCAGTGAAGACATGTTAAGAACCTGAAGCTACAGAAATCAGAGAAGACATGTTAAGAATCTAAAGCTACAGACATCAGTGAAGACATGTTAATAATCTCAAGCTATAAACATCAGAGAAGACATGTTAATAATCTGAAACTACAAACATCAGTGAAGACATGTTAAAATCTGAAAATACAGTCATCAGTGAAGACAAGTTAAGAATCTGAAACTACAGTCATCAGTGAAAACGTGATAATAATCTTAAACTACAGACATCAGTAAAGACATTTTAAGAATCTGAAGCTACAGATATCAGAGAAGACATGTTATTAATCTGAAGCTACAGACATCAGAGAAGACATGTTAATAATCTGAAGCTACAGTCATCAGAAAAGACATGTTAATAATCTGAAACTACAAATATCAGTGAAGACATGTTAATAATCTGAAGCTACAGACATCAGAGAAGACATGTTAAGAATCTGAAGCTACAGACATCAGAGAAGACATGTTAAGAATCTGAAGCTACAGACATCAGAAAAGACATGTTAAGAATCTGAAACTACAGACATAAGTGAAGACATGTTAATAATCTGAAGCTACAGACATCAGTGAAGACATGTTAAGAATCTGAAGCTACAGTCATCAGTGAAAACATGTTAATAATCTGAAACTACAGACATCAGTGAAGACATGTTAAGAATCTGAAGCTACAGATATCAGAGAGACATGTTAATAATCTGAAACTACAGACATCAGTGAAGACATGTTAAGAATCTAAAGCTAGAGACATCAATGAAGACATGTTAAGAATCTGAAGCTACAATCATCAGTGAAACATGATAATAATCTGAAACTACAGACATCAGTGAAGACATGTTAATAATCTGAAGCTACAGACATCAGTGAAGACATGTTAAGAATCTGAAGCTACAGACATCAGTGAAGACATGTTAAGAATCTGAAGCTACAGTCATCAGTAAAGACATGTTAAGAATCTGAAGCTACAAACATCAGTGAAGACATGTTAATAATCTGAAGCTACAGACATCAGTGAAGAAATGTTAATAATCTGAAGCTACAGACATCAGTGAAGACATGTTAAGAATCTGAAGCTACAGACATCAGAGAAGACATGTTAAGAATCTGAAGCTACAGACATCAGAAAGACATGTTAAGAATCTGAAACTACAGTCATCAGTGAAGACATGTTAATAATCTAAGCTACAAACATCAGAGAAGACATGTTAATAATCTGAAACTACAAACATCAGTGAAGACATGTTAAGAATCTGAAAATACAGACATCAGTGAAGACATGTTAAGAATCTGAAACTACAGACATCAGTGAAAACATGTTAAGAATCTGAAGCAACAGAGGTTAGTGAAAACGTGATAATAATCTTAAACTACAGATATCAGTGAAGACATGTTAAGAATCTGAAGCTACAGTCATCAGTGAAAACGTGATAATAATCTTAAACTACAGACTTCAGTGAAGACATGTTAATAATCTGAAGCTACAGACATCAGAGAAAACATGTTAAAAATCTGAAACTACAGTCATAAGTGAAAACATGTTAATAATCTGAAGCTACAGACATCAGTGAAGACATGTTAAGAAACTGAAGCTACAGACATCAGTGAAGACATTTTAAGAATATGAAAATACAGTCATCAGTGAAGACATGTTAATAATCTATAGCTATAAACATCAGAGAGGACATGTTAAGTATCTGAAAATACAGTCATCAGTGAAAACATTTTAAGAATATGAAAATACAGTCATCAGTGAAGACATGTTAAGAATCTGAAACTACAGACATCAGTGAAGACATGTTAAGAATCTGAAGCTACAGAGATTAGTGAAAACGTAATAATAATCTTAAACTACAGACATCAGTGAAGACATGTTAATAATCTGAAGATACAGAAATCAGAGTAGACATGTTAAAAATCTGAAACTACAGACATCATTTAAGACATGTTAAGAATCTGAAGCTACAGACATCAGAGTAGACATGTTAATAATCTGAAGCTACAGACACCAGAGAAGATATGTTAATAATCTGATGCTACAGTCATCAGAAAAGACGTGTTAATAATCTGACACTGCAAATATCAGTGAAGACAAATTAAGAATCTGAAGTTACAGACATCAGAGAAGACATGTTAAGAATCTGAAGCTACAGACATCAGAAAAGACATGTTAGGAATCTGAAACTACAGTCATAAGTGAAGACATGTTAATAATCTATAGCTATAAACATCAGAGAAGACATGTTAATAATCTGAAACTACAAACATCAGTGAAGACATGTTAAGAATCTGAAAATACAGTCATCAGTGAAGACATTTTAAGAATATGAAAATACAGTCATCAGTGAAGACATGTTGATAATCTGAAACTACAGACATCAGTGAAGACATGTTAAGAATCTAAAGCTAGAGACATTAGTTAAGACATGTTAAGAATCTGAAGCGACAGTCATCAGTGAAAACGTGATAATAATCTTAAACTACAGACATCAGTGAAGACATGATAAGAATCTGAAACAACAGGCATAAGAGAAGACATGTTGATAATCTGAAGCTAGAGACATCAGTGAAGACATGTTAAGAATCTGAAGCTACATTCATCAGTGAAAACGTGATAATAATCTTAAACTACAGACATCAGTGAAGACATGTTAATAATCTGAAGCTACAGATATCAGAGAAGACATGTTAATAATCTGAAACTACAGACATCAGTGAAGACATGTTAACAATCTAAAGCTAGAGACATCAATGAAGACATGTTAAGAATCTGAAGCTACAATCATCAGTGAAGACATGATAATAATCTGAAACTACAGACATCAGTGAAGACATGTTAATAATCTGAAGCTACAGACATCAGTGAAGACATGTTAAGAATCTGAAGCTACAGACATCAGTGAAGACATGTTAAGAATCTGAAGCTATAAACATCAGTGAAGACATGTTAATAATCTGAAGCTACAGACATCAGTGTAGAAATGTTAATAATCTGAATCTACAGACATCAGATAAGACATGTTAATAATCTGAACATACAGACATCAGATAAGACATGTTAAGAATCTGAAGCTACAGACATCAGTGAAGACATTTTAATAATCTGAAGCTACAGTCATCAGAAAAGTCATATTGATAATCTGAAACTACAAATATCAGTAAAGACAAGTTAATATTCTGAAGTTACAGACATCAGTGAAGACATGTTAAGAACCTTAAGCTACAGACATCAGAGAAGACATGTTAAGAATCTGAAGCTACAGTCATCAGAAAAGACATGTTAAGAATCTGAAACTACAGTTATAAGTGAAGACATGTTAATAATCTATAGCTATAAACATCAGAAGACATGTTAATAATCTGAAACTACAAACATCAGTGAAGATATTTTAAGAATCGAAAATACTGTCATCAGGGAAGACATGTAAAGAATCTGAATCTACATTCATAAGTGAAGACATGTTTATAATCTGAAGCTATAAACATCAGAGAAGACATGATAATAATCTGAAGCTACAGACATCAGTGAAGACATGTTAATAATCTGAAGCTACAGACATCAGAGAAGACATGTTAAGAATCTGAAGCTACAGACATCAGAGAGAGACATGTTAAGAATCTGAAAATACAGTCATAGGTGAAGATATGTTAATAATCTAAAGTTACAGACATCAGTGAAGACATGTTAAGAATCTGAAGCTACAGACATCAGAGAAGACATGTTAAGAATCTGGAACTACAGTCATAAGTAAAACTGTTAAAATCTGAAGCTATAAACATCAGAAGACATGTTAATAATCTGAAGCTACAGACATCAGTGAAGACATGTTAAGAATCTGAAGCTACAGAAATCAGAGAAGACATGTTAAGAATCTAAAGCTACAGACATCAGTGAAGACATGTTAATAATCTGAAGCTACAAACATCAGAAGACATGTTAAAATCTGAAACTACAGACATCAGTGAAGACATGTTAAGAATCTGAAGCTACAGACATCAGTGAAAACGTGATAATAATCTTAAACTACAGACATCAGTAAAGACATGTTAAGAATCTGAAGCTACAGATATCAGAGTAGACATGTTATTAATTTGAAGCTACAGACATCAGAGAAGACATGTTAATAATCTGATGCTACAGTCATCAGAAAAGACATGTTAATAATCTGAAACTGCAAATATCAGTGAAGACAAATTAATAATCTGAAGTTACAGACATCAGAGAAGACATGTTAAGAATCTGAAGCTACAGACATCAGAGAAGACATGTTAAGAATCTGAAGCTACAGACATCAGAAAAGACATGTTAGGAATCTGAAACTACAGACATAAGTGAAGACATGTTAATAATCTATAGCTATAAACATCAGAAGACATGTTAATAATCTGAAAGCTACAAACATCAGTGAAAACATGTTAAGAATCTGAAAATACAGTTATCAGTGAAGACATTTTAAGAATATGAAAATACAGTCATCAGTGAAGAGATGTTAAGAATCTGAAACTACAGTCATAAATGTAGACATGTTAATAATCTGAAGCTAGAGACATCAGTGAAGACATGTTAAGAATCTGAAGCTACAGTCATCAGTGAAAACATGTTAAAATCTGAAACTACAGACATCAGTGAAGACATGTTAAGAATCTGAAACTACAGACATCAGAGAAGACATGTTAATAATCTGAAACTACAGACATCAGTGAAGACATGTTAATAATCTAAAGCTACAGACATCAGTGAAGACATGTTAATAATCTGAAGCTACAATCATCAGTGAAACATGTTAATAATCTGAAACTAAACTACAGACATCAGTGAAGACATGTTTAATCTGAAGCTACAGACATCAGTGAAGACATGTTAAGAATCTGAAGCTACAGACATCAGTGAAGACATGTTAAGAATCTGAAAGCTACAGACATCAGTAAAGACATGTTAAGAATCTGAAGCTACAGACATCAGTGAAGACATGTTAATAATCTGAAGCTACAGACATCAGTGAAGACATGTTAATAATCTGAAGCTACAGACATCAGTGAAGACATGTTAAGAATCTGAAGCTACAGACATCAGAAGACATGTTAAGAATCTGAAGCTACAGACATCAGAAAAGACATGTTAAGAATCTGAAACTACAGACATCAGTGAAGACATGTTAATAATCTAAGCTACAAACATCAGAGAAGACATGTTAATAATCTGAAACTACAGACATCAGTGAAGACATGTTAAGAATCTGAAAATACAGTCATCAGTGAAGACATGTTAAGAATCTGAAACTACAGACATCAGTGAAGACATGTTAAGAATCTGAAGCTACAGACATCAGTGAAAACATGATAATAATCTTAAACTACAGACATCAGTGAAGACATGTTAAGAATCTGAAGCTACAGAAATCAGAGAAGACATGTTAAAAATCTGAAACTACAGACATCAGTGAAGACATGTTAAGAATCTGAAAGCTAGAACATCAGTGAAGACATGTTAAGAATCTGAAGCTACAGTCATCAGTGAAAACATGATAATAATCTGAAACTACAGACATCAGTGAAGACATGTTAATAATCTGAAGCTACAGACATCAGAGAAGACATGTTAAAATCTGAAACTACAGTCATCAGTGAAAACATGTTAATAATCTGAAGCTACAGACATCAGTGAAGACATGTTAAGAATCTGAAGCTACAGACATCAGTGAAGACATGTTAAGAATCTGAAAATACAGACATCAGTGAAGACATGTTAATAATCTATGTTAAGCTATAAACATCAGAGAAGACATGTTAAGAATCTGAAAATACAGTCATCAGCGAAAACATTTTAAGAATATGAAAATACAGTCATCAGTGAAGACATGTTAAGAATCTGAAACTACAGACATCAGTGAAGACATGTTAAGAATCTGAAGCTACAGAGATCAGTGAAAACGTAATAATAATCTTAAACTACAGACATCAGTGAAGACATGTTAATAATCTGAAGATACAGAAATCAGAGTAGACATGTTAAAAATCTGAAAACTACAGACATTTAAGACATGTTAAGAATCTGAAGCTACAGACATCAGAGAAGACATGTTAATAATCTGAAGCTACAGACATCAGAAGAGATCTGATGCTGCAGACATCAGTAAAGAACAAGTTAATAATCTGAAGCTACAGACATCAGAGAAGATCAGTGAGACATGTTAATAATCTGAAACTACAGTCATCAGCTATAAACATCAAGAAGACATGTTAATAATCTGAAACTACAAACATCAGTGAAGACATGTTAAGAATCTGAAGCTACAGACATCAGAGAAGACATGTTAAGAATCTGAAGCTACAGACATCAGAGAAGACATGTTAATCTGAATCTGAAGCTACAGACATCAGTGAAGACATGTTAAGAATCTGTATCAAGTTAAAATAATTAATAACTGAAGTCATCAGAGAGTGAAGACACTAAGTTAAGTAATGTTAATAGCTATACAACATCAGAGAAGACATGTTAATAATCTGAAGCTACAGACATCAGTGAAGACATGTTAAGAATCTGAAAATACAGTCATCAGTGAAGACATGTTAATAATCTGAAACATACAGACATCAGTGAAGACATGTTAAGAATCTAAAGCTACAGACATCAGTGAAGAAGACATGTTAAGAATCTGAAGCTACAGACATCAGTGAACACATGATAATAATCTGAAACTACAGACATCAGTGAAGACATAAACTAAAGAATCTGAAACATGTTAGAACAGACATCAGAAGACATGTTGAATAATCTGAAGCTAGAGACATCAGTGAAGACATGTTAAGAATCTGAAGCTACAATCATCAGTGAAAACGTGATAATAATCTTAAACTACAGACATCAGTGAAGACATGTTAATAATCTGAAGCTACAGACATCAGAAGACATGTTAATAATCTGAAACTACAGACATCAGTGAAGACATGTTAACAATCTAAAGCTACAGACATCAATGAAGACATGTTAAGAATCTGAAGCTACAATCATCAGTGCAAACGTGATAATAATCTGAAAACTACAGACATCAGTGAAGACATGTTAATAATCTGAAGCTACAGACATCAGTGAAGACATGTTAAGAATCTGGAGCTACAGACATCAGTGAAGACATGTTAAGAATCTGAAGCTACAGACATCAGTGAAGACATGTTAAGAATCTGAAGCTACAAACATCAGTGAAGACATGTTAATAATCTGAAGCTACAGACATCAGTGTAGAAATGTTAATAATCTGAAATACAGACATCAGATAAGACATGTTAATAATCTGAACATACAGACACCAGATAAGACATGTTAAGAATTGAAGCTACAGACATCAGTGAAGACATGTTAATAATCTGAAGCTACAGTCATCAGAAAAGTCATATTGATAATCTGAAACTGCAGAAATATCAGTAAAGACAAGTTAATAATCTGAAGTTACAGACATCAGTGAAGACATGTTAAGAACCTTAAGCTACAGACATCAGAGAAGACATGTTAAGAATCTGAAACTACAGACATCAGAAAAGACATGTTAAGAATCTGAAACTACAGTTATAAGTGAAGACATGTTAATAATCTATAGCTATAAACATCAGAGAGACATGTTAATAATCTGAAACTACAAACATCAGTGAAGATATTTTAAGAATCTGAAAATACAGTCATCAGGGAAGACATGTTAAGAATCTGAAATCTACAGACATCAGTGAAGACATGTTAATAATCTGAAGCTACAAACATCAGTGAAGACATGTTAATAATCTGAAAGCTACAACATCAGTGAAGACATGTTAATAATCTGAAGCTATAGACATCAGAGAAGACATGTTAAGAATCTGAAGCTACAGACATCAGAGAAGACATGTTAAGAATCTGAAAATACAGTCATCAGTGAAGACATGTTAATAATCTAAAGCTACAGACATCAGTGAAGACATGTTATTAATCTAAAGCTACAGACATCAGAAGACATGTTAAGAATCTGAAACTACAGTCATAAGTGAAAACATGTTAAAAATCTGAAGCTACAGACATCAGTGAAGACATGTTAAAATAATCTGAAGCTACAGCTACATCAGTGAAGACATGTTAGAAAGAATCATTTTAAGAAGCTACAGACATCAGAGAAGACATGTTAAGAATCTGAAAGCTACAGACATCAGTGAAGACATGTTAAGAATCTGAAGCTACAAACATCAGAGAAGACATGTTAATAATCTGAAACTACAGACATCAGTGAAGACATGTTAAAATCTGAAAATACAGTCATCAGTGAAGACATGTTAAGAATCTGAAGCTACAGTACAGACATCAGTGAAAACATGTTAATAATCTAAAACTACAGACATCAGTGAAGAGACATGTTAAGAATCTGAAGCTACAGAGATCAGTGAAAACGTGATAATAATCTTAAACTACAGACATCAGTGAAGACATGTTAAGAATCTGAAGCTACAGACATCAGAGTAGACATGTTATTAATCTGAAGCTACAGACATCAGAAGACATGTTAATAATCTGAAGCTACAGTCATCAGAAAAGACATGTTAATAATCTGAAACTACAAACATCAGTGAAGACATGTTAATAATCTGAAGCTACAGACATCAGAGAGACATGTTAAGAATCTGAAGCTACAGACATCAGAAGACATGTTAAGAATCTGGAACTACAGACATCAGAAAAGACATGTTAAGAATCTGAAACTACAGAAACATAAGTGAAGACATGTTAATAATCTAAGCTACAAACATCAGAGAAGACATGTTAATAATCTGAGCTACAGACATCAGTGAGAGACATTTTTAAGAATCTGAAAGCTACAGTCATCAGTGAAGACATGTTGTTAATCTGAAGCTACAGAACATCAGTGAAAACATGTTAAGAATCTGAAGCTACAGACATCAGTGAAGACATGTTAATAATCTGAAGCTACAGTCATCAGAGAAGACATGTTAATAATCTGAAACTACAGACATCAGTGAAGACATGTTAAGAATCTGAAGCTACAGACATCAGTGAAGACATGTTAACAATCTGAAGCTACAGACATCAGTGAAGACATGTTAAGAATCTGAAACTACAGACATCAGTGAAAACATGTTAATAATCTGAAGCTACAGACATCAGTGAAGACATGTTAATAATCTGAGCTATAGACATCAGTGAAGACATGTTAAGAATCTGAAGCTACAGACATCAGTAAAGACATGTTAAGAATCTGAAGCTACAGACATCAGTGAAGACATGTTAAGAATCTGAAGCTACAGACATCAGTGTAGACATGTTAATAATCTGAATCTACAGACATCAGATGAAGACATGTTAATAATCTGAAGCACACAGACACCAGAGACACATGTTAAGAATCTGAAGCTACAGACATCAGTGAAGACATGTTAAGAATCTGAAGCTACAGTGAAATCAGTAAAAGTCATATTGATAATCTGAGAGCTACAGACATCAGTGAAGACATGTTAATAATCTGAAGCTACAGACATCAGTGAAGACATGTTAAGAATCTGAAGCTACAGACATCAGAGAAGACATGTTAAGAATCTGAAGCTACAGACATCAGAAAAGACATGTTAAGAATCTGAAACTACACGTGGTACTAAAGTGAAGACATGTTAATAATCTATAGCTATAAACATCATCGAAGACATGTTTTATGATAATCTGAAACTAAAGAACATCAGTGAAGACATTTTAAGAATCGAAAATACAGTCATCAGTGAAGACATGTTAAGAATCTGAAACTACAGACATCAGTGAAAACATGTTAAGAATCTGAAGCTACAGACATCAGTGAAAACATGTTAATAATCTTAAACTACAGACATCAGTGAAGACATGTTAAGAATCTGAAGATACAGACATCAGAGTAGACATGTTAAAATCTGAAACTACAGACATCAGTGAAGACATGTTAAAATCTAGAAAGCTAGAGACATCAGTGAAGACATGTTAAGAATCTGAAGCTACAGACATCAGTGAAAACAGTGTTTAAAAATCTGAAACTACAGTCATCAGTAGAAGACATGTTAATAATCTGAAGCTACAGACATCAATGAAGACATGTTAAGATCACAGAGCTACAGACATCAGTGAAAGACATGTTAAAATCTGGAAAATACAGACATCAGTGAAGACATGTTAAGAATCTGAATCTGCTACAGACATCAGTGGAACATGTTAAGAATCTGAAATACAGTCATCAGTGAAGACAGTAATAAGACTTGAAATACAGTCATCAGTGAAGACATGTTAATAATCTGAAGCTACAGACATCAGTGAGACATGTTAAAGAACGAGCTACAGACATTAGTGAAACATGGTAATAATCTGAAACTACCAATTGGAGGATCATGTTAAGATCTAAGCTAGAGACATCAGTTAAGATATGTTAAGAATCTGAAGCTACAGTCATCAGTCAAACATGTTAAATCTGAATCAAACTACAGACATCAGTAGAGGAGACATGACTGACTAAGTGGAATCTGAAGCTTCAGAATCATCAGACAAACATGTTAATGTCTAAACTTTTACAGTCAGTGAGACATGTTAATCAAATACTGAAATAGCTGCACGAGGAATCCATCTAAGCTGATTTAATTCTAGAAGCTATTAGAATAATCAGTGAAGATCAATGTTTTATGAGATATCAAGCTAGAACATATCAGAAGACATGTTAAGAATCTGAAGCTAACATCATCAGTAGAAACGTGTTAATAATCTTGAACTACAGACATCAGTGAAGACAATGTTGTAATCTGAAGGCTACAGACATCCAGTGAAGACATGTTAAGAATCTGAAGCTATAGACATCCAGAGAAGACATGTTAAGAATCTGAAGCTACAGAGACATCAGTAAAGACATGTTAAGAATCCTGAAGCTAAACTAAGCATCAGTGAAGACATGTTAATAATCTATAGCTACAGACATCAGTGAAGAACATGTTAATAATCTGAATCTACA
>NC_134834.1:122040660-122084105 GCF_004210375.1 Tachypleus tridentatus | reverse complement strand
CGTTGTAAATCAGAAGACTTTCCGCTGTACTAGCGGGGAGCCAAACCCTGTGGCAATATGCGATTCATAATACTATGTAACACAAATTTTCTTTCTGGATAGTATGTGTTATTTCTTAGTTGCTTATGTTGTAAAAGTACAGAAAATGGCCATTATTCCTTTCAAAATTTGCTTTTGTGACCTGGATAATGATAGCTACCAAGTCACAAAAGCAAAGATTGAAGAGAAAAATAGGTCTTTCCATTTACTTTAAGCATAAGCAATTGGGAAATAACACTTTCTGTCCAGGAACAAGAAAAAGTAAAATTTTGTTACAAGGTGTAATCTTTGAGTGTTGTAGAAATTGGCCTGAATGTATTCAATCGGTACATGTCGCAATAAATTAAGCCGAATGAAAAATATAAATTACATCGTATCTGCAGTTGCTGCTGGAATTTTTGATGAAAAGTTACCGATTACTTACCGTCATTGTAGACGACTTTATATTCTACATAAAAGCCCTCATATTCGTAAATATCGTCACTAAAGAAGTACATCCGTAGATCCTTCCTGTCCGGAACCGTTACTGACGGCGGAATTTCATTTCCGCAGAAACGTTTCAATGGAACAGATCGTACGATTCGATTGGTTAACTCCACGTGGTCCTAATTACAGTTATCACTCAGCTATATCTCCAGATCCAGAAATCGGAAGGTAATAAACTGGATCAGAGTGAACATGATAATAATGAAGTTCAGTTGCGGTTAGATTAATGTGCAGAGAAACACGATTTATTATAACACCCACCCAACCCCCAAAAAATATTGATTGCATAAAGTTTTTTGATATGTGTTGCTCATCCCAAAAGTGGCTTGAATCTATAAATACACTCATTTCATAGCAATATATTTTCCTGTAAAAGTTCTTTAATTTACAACTTTGAGAGTTTTTTATTGGACGAAGAAATAGTGTTATACAAACTATTATAAGCATAGTAGGAATGTGACACATACACAATACACATTACTTACTCATGAACGTGTTTAACCACCAAATAACAAGTCTTCAAAAGTATCTGAGAGACACCCTTAGGTGATAAACAAACCATGGAACAATTAGAGGAAGTCAGCAAAACAGATACAAAAAATTCACAAACCACAAATTTCTCAATCTCACTTCCTGACTGACGTTGTTTAACGTTTCTAGCTGTGTAACAAACAGACTTACCTTGGTTATAAGTGCACCAAATAGAACGATAACAGAAACCACATGCTAGGATGCACTAAAAGTAAGGAAACAAGGTAGGAATGGGCGTGATGTAATAAAATTTCTTTTGTGCAACATAAAAATAGATGTGCTCAACATCTGACTTCTGTGTTAATGATATTATACAAGTTATGGGTACCTACAAATGTGTCTTTCATTCTTCTATTTTTCCACTAACTAATCCATGAGGTCAATACACAAAAACTTCTTAGGAATTTTTATTGATTTTATTGTATTGTAATTTTATCCACTTAAATAGCTAATGAACGAAATCTCGTTTCGTTCTCATGCATTTGCAAAAGGAGAGATAAATTGTAAAGAATCACAACATACAAGTTGTGGCTCCAACAAGTGTCATATATTTTTGTGGTGTTGTATAAACAGACTTTATAGTACATACATTGTCTCTAATAATTCGATTCACAGGAACCTCTACTAATTGTATGATAGACATAACTGAGTTTCATAAGTTTAGTCCACCTGGTTTATTGTACATAGGAGAGAAACAATAAACGAAGTAAGCATGGGCCGAATGTGGAACACGCCCCTTGTGAGATTACACGAAATAAGTTTGATTACAATATGCCTATTCCTACCTTGTTTCCTCACTTTTTGGCGCACCGTACGCTTTCAACTTTATAAACATATTTTTTTCAGTTGCTAGAATTAAACGTACTCGTGTTTTTTATTTCCCCTTATTAAATTTATAGACGTCATTACGTCTCGTTTTTAACTGTATTTAATTGAAGTCTCTTATCTCCCAAAACCAAATACATCGAAAGACCATTGTGGGAATCAACTGTTTTAGCAGTTGTGCAAATCGAACTTTAAAAATTCGTTTGGCAAACAGCCCGTGAGACAGGAATCCCCAAATCGAGCGTCCATCGCATGTTGAAGCGCGTTCATTGGAAATGTTTTGTTCCGGCATTAGTCCACGAACTCTATAAAGATGATCCTCACCGGAGAGTTGACTTTTGTGAGTGGTATCTGGCAAAATCTGCAGAGGATGCACAGTTTCCAAACAAGATTGTCTGGAGCGATGAGGCCACGTTTTAAGTTAAATGGCTCAGTTAATCACCACAACTGCACCTACTGGACACCTCAGAACCCGCATGTTACGGTTGAACACCATGTAAACTTACCATGGGTTACAGTGTGGTGTGGATTATCAGCGTTGGGCCTAATTGTACCATTCTTTTCTGAAAACACAGTCACTGGTCTCGTTTATCTGAACATGCTGCAATAATCTGTCGTGCCACGCATTGAGAACAATTTGGAGATAAGTAGTTTTATTTCCAGCAAGATGGAGCACCTCTCCACTACCATCGTAATGTGAGGACCTATCTTGACGAAAATCTCCCGAACAAATGGATTGGGTGAAGAGATAGCATTGAATTTCTCCCACGTTTACTGGACCTCACACCTCTGGAGTTTTTTATGGGGATACGTCAAAAGATAAGATTTATAGCACAAAACCTGCAACAATCAATGAGCTAAGAGTAGGAATTGAAAGAGAATGCACCCAAATACCAAATGAAATAATTCGTGAAGTTTTCAATTCCATCTGTCCGCGTTATCAGTATTGCCTGGATCAGAACGGTCATCAGTGCGAACACTTGCGATAACTCAAAAGATTCTACACTTGTCCTCTTAAACGTGGACAATAAAACCTAGATATGTTTTAATAAACATTGTATTTATAATCATTCAACGTGTATAAACATTTTCTGGGACATTCTGTATGTGCCAGACATTTTCCAAAACACGTAAGTTTTTCACGCATGCTATTTGCAATGTGCTTGTTTTTCACATTCCTCCAAAAAGAAAAATGTTCTTCGAAATTGCGAGGAAAGTGTAAAAAATTAAATTCATGGATTCTTAGAAACGTTATTCTTAGATAAAATATTTCATTTATTATCCCCCTCATTGATTTCAAATCTTTGTGCAATTTCAGATAAATTATGGATTAAATAAAAATTATATGATACAGCTTTTAACAGGGTTAACTCAATAACTTTAATAACTACCATTATGTTTTACCAATAACCCACCAATAGGCTACTTCAAAAACGAACTTCCATATTACAAAGTACTAAATGAATAATCTCATTAACATCTCATTAAACGTGATGACAGTAAATTATCGGTTACTAAAATAATTGTTTCTCAAGATAGACCAAAAATTAACAAATAAATTTCATTAGGTAAGATATTATTAACTAACTGTTATCAGGTAAATTTTACTTTATAAATTATTGTCAGTAATACATCTGTTTCATGATAAATTAATTCCGTGTATAAACAAATAAACAGTAAACAAGTTGACGGAAATTACAAAAAAACAAGTATTTTTTAACACAAAGAAAGGTTTTGGTAGATATACCAAAATACAAAAATTATTTAAGATATTTATCACTTAGAAATACATAAATATTCGAACAATACACTTAATTAGACACACCAGGTACTTGAGCGATAAAATATATCATTTTAACAGCAGTCAAGTACTCTTTAACTACACTTAGAGATATGAACTGGTGGGTCCGTTATGGCCAGATGGTTAACACAATCCACTCGTAATCTGAGTATCACTGGTTCAAATATCCCGTGACACCAAATACCTCTAGTCTTACACTGCTACATTACGGATGGCTAACGCAGATATCCCTCATGTAGCTTTGCGAGAAATCAGAACAAACCAATGAATTGCTTGAGAAAGCATTAGATCGTACCGTTTGCTGCCATCTTTTGTTGATATTTAGAACTATCAACCCTAGTGAAGACACGAGTTCTAATAAATTGTTAGATTACTTACTATTTTTATTTGTTATTTGATTTTTGTTGTAATTAACTGATTAAAGTCATAAGTACTTCTTTAAAAGCTACGTATTTCCCAATAATTTACCAAATATTAAATATATATATATATATATATGCCTGTTCTGTTAATAAACTGAATGCTTTGTTCCGTTACAATTATAAAATTTTTACAATGATTTATACAGTAAAATTCCTGTGTGTCACGTCACGTCCCGCTTGATTTCTTGAAAAAGGAAGAGTCATAAATGCATTTATTCAGGTACAATAGTTCACTTAGTGCCTGTCTATTAAAAGAAGATAGTGCTTGAAACCTTATAAGAGTAGTGAGTGTTGATATAATAAGCCTAAAGTAAAGATAGTTTGTTTATTTGGAATTAAGCACAAAGCTACCCAATGAGCTAGCTGTGCCCCGCCCATCACGGGCATCGAAACCCGGTTTAGAGCGGTGTAAATCTGTAGACATACCGCTGTGCTGCTGAGATTCAAGTAAAGATGGCGTGTGGGATCACCTAGTTTAGAGCTAAGTGCATAAACTTTAATCAAATTACAAATATAGATGGAAATTTAAACTTAATCGTTCGTGAATTAAGTTATTTTCTGTTAAATCACCAACGTTTTAAATGAAAACAGAAATCTTTAATCAGTGGGAAATCTATACTAATAAATGAACAAATATTTATCCAGTTTTCTTGTCTATATATTTCATTTTATACTTTCAGTAAGAGCTAACAACAATATTAGGTTTGTTTGTTTTGAATTTCGCGCCAAGCTACACGAGGGCTATCTGCACTAACCGTCCCTAATTTTGCAGTGTAAGACTAGAGGAAGTCAGCTAGTCATCATCACCCACCGCCAACTCTTGGGCTACTCTTTTCCCAACGAATGGTGGGATTGACAGTCACATTATAATATCCCCACAGCTTAAAGGACGAGCACGTTTGGTGTGACAGGGATTCGAATCCGCGACCCTCAGATTACCTTTAGGTAAGGTAGATGTTTCTCCTGACAGAAGTTAGTTTGCTGAAGCGAGAAGGCCCTTTATTTTTCTCGTGTCTGTTTACGGACGATAAAATTTCAAACGCATATTGGAAGATCCAAATTTGGTAAACTTTAGTTTTCCCTTATTTTTCACGGAGTTTTATATTACTTACGAAATGTTATTCTATTTATATATAATAATTCTGATGATAGTTTTAGAAACGGTCGCATGACCTGATCATCGGCAATGCCATCTATCGAGTAGAAATCCCAAAACACTGGGAATTTGGTGGGTATTTTCCAGTTTTAGGGTCAGTTGGACTGTGATAACTCCACTACGATCCTTAAGAGATCTCACGACAGGAATCGTCAGCACGAGACCAGCATACAAAAAAAGCCCACATTTTAAAATTACCGAGGAAATCTTATATTATGGATTTTAACTATACTAAAAACTAAGTGTTATTTCATAAGTGATTAAAGCTCTCATCATTTGTAAGCGAGTCTTACTTTACGAAACATTATTAACCGAGAAAGAATTATTTAACTTCATGTTGCGCTACAACAATAAATAAATCTCAGTCTTCAGCAGTTGTGACTTAATAATGACGTGAGGAAAACACTCGAGAAAAGCCAATTACGACATAAATTCAAATTCTTAAAGTGTTCACGCTGCGTTACATTTTCATCTACAATGTGTATTTTTAAATAATATAATTAGGCCTATGGAATTGACGTGACAAATATATTATCTAATCCTCTGTGCAAACGGCTCGGACATTGTGTCGCATTAGCGTTGATTGTTATTCAGCTATTGTTTGTAATTATTATTTTAATTTGTTCGCTTTTTTAAAACAAGGACAGATTTTTTTTAGACATGATAAAATTCAATTAAATAAACTGGATAATATTTATTTAATTTCTTGTAACTAGTACTAAATCACGTGACACTTACCAACGAATACCAATAAGGCTAGAAAAACTTTACACGGTTCTTTTACTCGCTTCATCACGCCAAGTACGTTCAGATTCGTTAAATGCTTATTTCGTCCACGTTGTGAAACACGACAAAGATTTAAGTTTCCCTAGGTGGCGCATTGTATAGTAGGACTATGATAAGGCCTGTGAGAAATGGGACAAGTACGTATTACGTGAAAAACACATGTGAGCTTCGAGATAACCATTTATTAGTTTCGTTTTAGCGCAAAGCTACACAGTATGCTACCTGTTCTCTGTCTGCCATGGAGAATTAAACCTCAAATTTTGTGTTATAACACTGTAAACTCATTGCTGACCTAGTGATGGACTCTGGGTTAAGAAGTACACAACGGGTACTAATAATAAAACATAAAAGAAAATGTGACTAAAGGGCACTGATTATGCCAAGTTGTATTTAGACCTGTTCTGAAATAACTTTAGCAACAATATATAACCAAAACTAAGGCGCTGTTCAGACTGAAAATCCTAGCGCCATGTTCTACGATACTTTCCAGGGATTCTTGTACATGTTAACAGCAGCAGGGAGATAGGCCCGATAACCAGGGAAAGATAGAAAATCCAAACTACAGTCTTACTGATTACGAGTTTTAAATACGACAACCGGTGATCATAAATTTCAGATCCAACCAATATTAATCAAGAAATTCAGGCCTAACGAATGTTAACCATGAGTTTGAAATCCAACTACTGTTAATGAAAAGTTTTATATCTAATCATCTGTGATTGCAAGATTTAGATTCACTGAATGTTGATCATAAGTTTTAGATTTGACGAAAATAACAAAAAAGAATTTAAAAAAACATGTCTTAACTTCAGTGATTTTATTGGAAATTTTATACTATTAAAATTGATCAAACAGAGATAAAATAGTGTTCTACTGATAACTTGAAATAACTTACTTTAAAAGTGTAAACTTTGCTTATTATTCAACTTTACTTACATGTCACCTTCTAATGTAAGTGTAGATTTTTTATTTCACATTACTGTTCATCAAGTGGTATTTGTTTTAAGCTAATTTTTATCATAAGACGTCGAGTGAGTCTCTTTCGCATAATTATAAATAGTTTCATACAATGGGGTTTTACAGATGTTGACATCGAATGCTGTTTTTGTGATCCAAACGACATAATAAAAACTTTTATCGTATGGATATGCATTAGTAATACACATAATAAGTCTACGGATTTACAAAGCTAAAATAAGGGGTTCGATTCCCTTCGGGGGACTCAGCAGATAGCCCGATGTGGCTTTGCTATAAGAAAATACACAATAACAAAACCTACCATAAGTATATAAAAATATTAAGATTTAGCTACTAGATGTCATCACTGTACGTAACAGAACTCATGTCATTAGCCTAGTTCTAAGAGCTGTCGTTTGATGGTACTTTACAGATCGTGTTGTTCGGTTGTTACATATCAACAATTATTAACGTATTTTGATGTGTGTTCATGAACACATATCTGAACATATATTTTATGTTAAGTTTAATGTTAGAATGAAAATATTTTTCTCAACATGGAAATTTAAGACTTAAATCATTCCAAAAATTCAACGTGTCTTCGATTTTAGTTTGCTTCTCGAGAAAGAAATATAATACAGGGGTTTGTAAAAGAAAACAATTTCATTCAATATTCCTAAATTTAAAAGGTTATTGTAATTTCTTACACATTTATTTCGTCTTTAACTTTGTTCTTGTTCTGCTTAAGAAAAATTTGTTATCTCTAGCTTTTGAAAAATATAATAGCATAACATATATATAACGTTTAGGGACAACATGGGACCTGTTGTTTTATCAAAGCTTTTCCATCCTCTAAACTAAATTAACTTAAAAGAAAGCTTGAAACCAGTTCTTGTAATTTATATGTTTCTGAAGTTCTTAAACTTGTTAAAATTTGCTGCCTCCATCAGATCTGAAGGTAACCCATTCCAGAGACCAACCACCCTATTAGAAAAATAAAACTGTCTCAGCTGAAGATGGCTCTCATCCTGCCAAAATTCATACTTGTGCCATTTAGTCCTAATTATTCTCACTGTTAAGTATGAAAAAATATGAAACATCAACACTATCAACTCACTTTACAAACTTAGACAACTCAATCAGATCTACTGCCACTCTTGTTTTTTAAAGAGAAAACAATCTGAGATGTTCCAACCTCTCTTTGTATAACAATCCCTCTTTTCAGGCACAAATCTAGTAATCCTTCTCTGTATCCTTTCCAACAATTCGATGTCTTTTCTAAAGTAGGGAGTCCAGTTGGTTGAAATGTGTATAGATGAGAGCATTTATGTAAGTACCAATAGTCAGTTGGTTGAGATGTGTATAGATGTGTATTTATTTAAACTATCAATGGTCAATTGGTTGAAATGTTCCTAAGTATATGTATGTATAACTGAAGTATCAACAGTCAGTTTGTTAAAATGTGTGTAGGTATATGTATTTATGTAAACTATCGATACTCAGTTCGTTTAAGTCTGTATATTTAAAGTATTAAATGTAAACATTTTTAGGTAGATACACGTTTCAGATTTCTCTTCAATACTACCAATAAGAACAAACCGTGTTGCTTCCCAACAGGTTTGGCATGGCCAAGCGTGTTAAGGCGTTCGACTCATAGTCTGAGGGTCGCGGGTTCGCATCCCTGTCTCACCAAACAGGCTCGCCCTTTCAGCCGTTGGAGCGTTATATTGTAATGGTCAATCCCACTATTCGTTGGCAAAGAGCCCAAGAGTTGGCAGTGTGTGGTGATGACTATCTGCCTTCCCTCTAGTTTTACACTGCTAAATTAGGGACGGCTAGAACAGATAGCCCTCTTGTAACTTTGCGCGAAATTCAAAATACAAACAAACAAGGTTCTCAACAACCAACTTTCTTCTCGATGCTCGTATTTTGGCTGATACAATATCGTTTACATGGTATAAATAGACGTGGGTTAATGTTTACGCAATTTCCCGGATATTGCGCAGCAACATTACGCACAACCATACCGACAACAATAATTATATTATTAAAAATACAGACATTAGGACTTTTACTCGTTGGACATTTAAAATAAGTATGGTAAATAATTAGTCCCTCTATAATAGGGGTTTTATTCTACTGTCTAAAACTGTACCTTGGAAAATAACATAAACAAATATTGTTTTTCGAACTTCGAACAAAGTTTTTCACTCCAACATTATTTTTAACAATATAATTCACTATTTCTTTTTTAATCTTATAATTCCCAAGAGAGGATCTCTATATTTCCAAACACATTTCTCTAAACTACTTTTTTTACCAGATTTGTTTGTTTGTTTGTTTGTTTTGAATTTCGCGCAAAGCTACACAAGAGCGACTTGCGTTAGCAGTCCGCGACTTAGAAGTCTAAAACAAGAGGAAAAGCAGCTAGCCATAATCACCCACCGCCAACTTTTGGACTACTTTTTTACCAAGGAATAGTGGGATTGACTGTAAATTTGTGACGCCCCACGGTTCAAAGGACGAGCATGTTTGGTGTGACGGGGATTCGAACTTGCTACTTTCGGATTACGAGTTCGGTGTTTTAACCACCTGCTATAAAGAAACACACACACTCGGATGGTCCTTCTTTCATCATTTCTATCTTTTATGTTCTCCGACATCTCTATCAGGTGTTGATTTCTCATATCTTAACAACCGAATTTTTTAACATATTCTAACTACATTAACCTTCAACTCTATCTTTCAATTCTTCATCTCACTGGATTATTATTCTCTTCTCCCTGTACCTTCTCTCTTTCTCTTTCTACCAGTTTTTTAATATGAACTCGTACATCTGTATCTATGTATCGTTTTATAGGATTGAAAAAGTCCTAACTTGATTCAACAATGCTACAACTGCTACTTGCGGAATGATACTCGTTAATTGTTGTTAACGCTGGATGGGTCTTACTTACCTCCCCCTTTTGGTCAGACAAAAGTAATTCAGGTCTGTAAGATCCAAATTAGGATAGTAATTGAGCAAACTTGTGCCAAAGTTCTAAATACAAGTCCCCCCGAGGGACAGCGGTAAATCTTCAGATTTACAACACTAGAATCAGTGGTGAGATTTCCCTCTGTGGACAAAGCAGATAGCCCGATATGGCTTTGCTTAAAACATACACACATGTACTCGAAACACATATTAAGCGATTGAATGCAATTATCTCTTAAAACATACAGTAGAAACAACTGAAAAGTAACGTATGAGGTCGACCATTTTCTATACAAGATACACACGGTACCTCAGCAGCTGTTAGAGATGGTGTCGAACTGAGCGTAGAGCAACAGAAGGGTTATATATCCATAATTTTGGAGTGATACACTGGAGGTAGGCAGCTAGCAACTTAATATCACAGAGCAAAGCATATTAATATCGTTTAATAACGGAAGAGTTTACATAGAGCAGTAAGTACATGAAACGTTCACTGTTTTTTTTAAGAAAAATACCAGAAACAAATAAACAAAACTTGTTCGCTGATTTAGAAAATATAAGTGGTAAATATTATCCCCCCTTTCGCATCGGCATGGCCAGCTGCGTTAAGGCGTTCGACTCGTAATCCGAGGGTTCGCGAGTTCGAATCCTCGTCCCAAAAAACATCCTCGCCCTTTCAGCCGTGTAGACGTTATAACGTCACGTTCAATTCCACTATTCGTTGGTGAAAGAGTAGCTCAAGAGTCGGAGGTTGGTAGTAATGACTAGCTGGCCTTCCCTCTAGTCTTACACTTCGAAATTATGGACGACTAGGAAAATTCTCAAAAATGAAATTCATAAAGAACAATAAAAAACGTTCATAACGTTTTGATTATACCTATCACCAGATTTGCACTCTCAGTTTTTTTATTAGCACTTTCACTGAGTCAATATTAATAACAATAGGAAAATGAGCTTGAAATTAGCTAAATAAGTAAAAACTAATTTACTTTGAATATCATTTTAATAATATATTATTTGTTTTTTGTTAAGTATAAATGTTAACAACGGTCTTTCGGTGTAGTCATCACCACGGGCATCAAAACCCTGTTTTTAGTGTTACAAGAGTTCAGTTTCCCTAGTGAGCTTCTGAGAGTCTACAATATTTTTGTCCCAATCTATCTGTGACTGGTATGCCTCAAAAACGGTTCTGATATTCACTCTTGATTCAGGTACTCTCATATACTCTTATTACAAGTACACTCAGGGCTTAAGTTCACTACAGCTGTTTCAACTCATAAGAGTTTACAATAACTTTCAGTATGCTTTGAAAACACTGTAAGTATTACATGCATGTAAAAGTGACCATTATTTTTTCTTAGAAATTTGGGTGAACAACACAATCCGCGTACAACGGTCCTTTGTATCGAAATGATAGACCAGATGGATAGCAACTAGTCAATATGATCCACAGCTCACCGTGGATTATTCTTGTCTGACGTGATGAAGGGATTTGAACATCAGTCTTACAGCACACCACGCACCACAAGTTCGGACCACATGAGTCACGAACACTGAATTCGCCCTTCCCATGAAAAAAAGGGGAGTTTGTTTTTGAATTTCGCGCAAAGCAACACAAGAGCTAGACGTCCCTAATTTAGCAGTGTAGGACTAGAGATAAGGCAATCGTCACCACCCACCGTCAACTCTTGGGCTACTCTTTTATCAACTATTTGACAATCACATTTTAACGCTTCGACAGCTGAAAGGGCAAGCGTGTTTGGTGGGACGGTGATTCGAACCCGCGATCTTCAGATTACATTCGAGAATCCTAACAAACTGGCCATGCCGAGCCAGATAAAACTGTAAGTAGAATTTTTTAAAACGGGCAGTACATTAAGTACGTATAATTTTATTTTAAATAATTTCAATTTCAACACAATAAGATTTAATGATACCTTAAGAAAAAACTAGATAAACAAACTTTGAGTTTAACGTCACATGGAGTAGATTTTTTAACCACAATCTAATATCACAACGTGTGGTATTTGCGGAGCTACCCATCCTCTCGTGTATCAATTGAAAGTTACGGATATCTCTTTATGTAACAGTGCACGAAAATTCTTAGAATATGAAATTACCGGATAAGAAGGTTTACGTACTTTAGAATGGTGTTATTTTATCTCTATGTAAGACTCTTCTTATAAATAGATAACTATCTCTTTAAGTGATACACAGTAATCCAGCGGGGATTGAGTCCATAACCTACCTGTAAATACACGTGTGACTGTTAGAGTTAAGGAATATGGAAATTTTCCCATTTCCAATACTTTTGTAATTAAATTTGTAAAGTTTACCCATTTTAAATTATTTTGTAAAGTTTTAGTAGGACAACTTATTGTTCAAAATATCATATTCTCAGTTATCAATTTTGTAAACCCTCGAAAGAGAAGTTATCATCACATATTACCTCAAAACATGTATTTTTATAAATCTAGCGTTATCTTTTAGACAGAGTTTTGGCTAAACGCCCTGGTTTTGAAACATTTACACGAGTTTCTTCAATCTGAGCTCATGAAGGAAGGAAAGGAAAAGGAAAACCTCAAGGGCAAAATTATCGAAAGACTGAAAATAATAATTCGTAAAATTAAGACAAGTAATTTTGTTTTTACTAAACATATTATATGAAACGCAAAATTGATTATGTTAAGAAATCAATTTCTTCAAGGTTTTTCAAAGTTTTGTGTTTTTGGGAAAATCAAAGAAATTTTGCAAAAAGAAAGTTTGTGTTTTTCATTGTTTGTTTATTAATTTCGCGCAAAGCAATAAGAAGACTAACTGCGCTCTCCGTCCCTAATTTAGAAGTGTAAGACTAGAGCTAAGTCAGGATAGAAATCACCACCACCTGCCAACTCTTGGTCTACTGTTTTACGGGAATTCGAACCCGCGATGCTCAAATTGCTAGTCCAGCACTCTAACTGCCTGGTCATGCCGGGCTGCCTTCTTTGTTTTTTATCAATAATTTAAAAATTCTTCATTTTCTCCCGTCTTTTACAATTCCTTCTTTATCATCTTTGTGTATGTTTGTGTTTTGGTTTTGTTTATATTCTTTAAATAAGAGTGTCGAACACTTACAAAAGTTGTATTTTCTTTGCATTTTTCAACAGATAAGATTTTAATTTTTATAACAATCCACAGTTTCTCAAAGTTGTAGAATAAAGAAACTTGTAGCATGTGAAGATACGAAGTTCCAGTATCAGTTTGTTTATAAAAGAAATAATAACAACAATTTAATGCAACACTTACAAACCTGCTACTCGTATCTTTATTTAATTTTTACTGGTATTTAATTTTATTTTTTACATAATCATTTTCAGACACCATGTGTATATATATATATATTGTGTTTGGAAATGGTAAAAAAATCATTGTTTTTGAATTTTGCACAAAGCTACTCGAGGGCATCTGTGCTGGCCGTCCCTAATTTAGCAGTGTAATAATAGAGGGAAGGCAGCTAGTCATCACCACCCACCGCTAACGCTTGGACTACTTTTTTACCAACGAATAGTGGGATTGACCGTCACATTATAACGCCCACACGGCTGAAAGGGCGAGCATGTTTAGTATGACGGGGATGCGAACCTGAGACCCTCAGATTACGAGTCGTACGCCTTAACACGCTTGGCCATGCCGGTCCCGTAAAAACTCATATCGTCCTGAAGCGTCCTCTAAGGATAAGGAATGAACATTCTCATTACACCACGTTTAGTTTATAAAATTATAGAACACGTTTAGAACAGCCACTGTTCAAAATAAATAATAAAAAAGAGAGAATTTTGATTTCACTGTTACGGTGTGATGCATTCGATGCAATAATTGACCAGATATGGCCAAGTTGTTGGTGTAATCGGATGGTGGTTTAGAGGGTTTATGGTTTGTGCAACGAATGCGTTCTATTAGTAACCGTCAAATCCTCGGCCGAATTGTTCTCGAATATTAGATAATAATTAGGGACAGTTATGCGCAGATACATCTTCTATACCTTTGAGCAATAAATATGAAACAAATAAACAACGTGTACCACATTTTTATGTTCTGTCGATACAGATACTTCCAAATATCATACTTAGTCGAATTTTACAGTAGTTTTATTGGTGAATACAATTCAGTCCAGGTATTATAATTTGTCCCGATGTTTTAAACTAGTTAAGTAAGCCATCTTTGGCTTATGTGTTTAAAGGAGAAACCTCAATCTTCTAAACTTAATACATCTTCCGAGATATTTATAGAATTTCAGCATCTAATTCATTATTCAGTTTTAGGTTTTCGTTTCATTATTTATTCATTTATAAAATTAAGTGTTTCTAGTTGTTTGTTTTCACTCATGTGTATGTCTTTCTTATACGCCTAATCTCCTAAATTAGCTGAGCCATCAAAGGTATTATTGGGATTATGGTCGATAATATTAAAAATAGATAAACTTGGGTACCGAACTGACAAATTATTGTATTCTAAATATCACAAGCTATTGTTTTATTGTGGTTTGTTTTTAATATCAGTCACATTGGTTATTTTATTTCTAATCTGTAATAAGTAGTTGTGTATATTTGTTTGTTTTTCTATACAATCAGAAGTTATTCATACTTTATTGTATCTACTGAGTTAGGGTAAATTTGATGAAAAAATACTTATCGATTTTATTATTATATTTCACATGCCTAATGTTGACACTTTCGTTTCAGCTCGTTTGTACAAAAGTAAACTCTGTACAATGATAGTCTTGGCTGAACCAAGAGCAGAAAATCAGCGTAGACGTCAGCTCTTCCGTTAATTTGATTGAAACATTGTGGCCTTCTTTATTGGTCTTTGTGGTTTGTTTTATGAATCGTGCTGTGTTATTTTGTCTGTATGTTCCCCAGATATCAAAGATAGTATATGTTTAAATATTTTGAAGGTAGTGGCTACCTATTTTCAGAAGCCAACTACGTGAAACATCAAAAATAAGATAAAAATGTTTGTGTAAATGTTTGAAACTTAAATACCTTTGAAAGTGATTGTTTTAAAATAATCCATGTTTCAGTTACTGTAACAATATATGCTACTTGGATTCAATAAATATACTGTTAAAACATTGGATTCATGATAAATATTTACAAAATCGTACACGGAACAGGATTCGAACATACGAACTTTGGATTTCGGGTCGAGTGCCTTTACCGCCTGGCCAAGCTATCTTATATAATCATTATTCGTACAGTCTATACGTATTATGACTCGTTATCAGAACCGGCATGGAAAGGTGGGTTAGGCGTGCGACTTGTAATCTAAGGATCGTGGGTTCGAATCCCCTTCACACCAAATATGCTCCCCCTTTCAGCCGTTGGGGCGTTATAATGTGGCGGTCAATCCCATTATTCTTTGGTAAAAGAGTACCCAAAAGTTAACGGTGGGTGGTATTGCCTAGCTGCCTTCCCTGTAGTCTTACACTGCTAATTAGAACTGCTAGCGCAGAAAGCCATCGAATAGTTTTTCGTGAAATTTAAAAACAAACAAACTCGTTTGTCAAAAGTTAATGTGGATAACTTATTTAATTTCAAAATTAAAACAGAAATAAGTTCACAGTTTTTGATCACTGGATTTTACTACTAGCTGACAAATCCATATATATTTACTCTGTTATATCTATTTATTCTATCATGCGGTTAAATTACTATAAAGTGACTGTTTTTGTACTCAAAGCACAAGATCAATAAATCATGTTTGATGTAATACACTAACCAACACGTACGACATGGACAAGTGGTTATGCAGGTAACACTCGCAAAATTATTACGACTCCTAATATGAGGGTCGCGGGTTCGAATTCCCGTCACACCAAAACAACTTCCAGCTGTGGGGGTGTTATAACGTGAAGGTTAATCCCAATATTCGTTAGTGAACAATAGCCTAAGAACTAGCAGTGGGTGGTGATGACTAGTTGCTTGTCCTTTAGTCTTATACTGCTACGTTGTGGACGGCTACCACAAATTGCCGTCGTGTAGCGTTGCGCGAAATTCAAAAACAAACAAAGATAAACCCACTATTGTCTTGTTCCTGTCAGGAATGTTCATGTCACTTATCTTACTTAATTTAGTTCTTTCGTTAACTGAATATTATAAGTTACCTACAAATAAGAGCGTTATAGTTATTTTGTAACATCACTAGATTACTCACTTAGATGTAAGACTTCTTATATTGAAACACAGAAACATTTTTCATCTTAGCACAAAGCTGTGTTATGTACGTCATCCATCACACGGGTTCATTCCACGTAATTTAACGATGTAAATGTGTAAACTTGCCACTAATTCACTGGAGGCCTTGTCTTAGTAGCTTTGTTATAAGTACAAAATATAAATATCTAAGCCTGCATGAGTTTCATACAAAGTCGTACGCTTATCTCTATTTTTTTATCAACCGCTAGGGAAAAAATATTAAACTGTAATGTCTTATAATTTTGCCTTGTTTTTTACGCCTTTAATAATTACTACCATATAGAGAATTATTTTATAAGTTTGGAAATTAAAAGCCTCAAGAAAATATTTCTTCTGTTAATATAGTATTTAAAAATTGACAGCCCAATGGGAGAGCGGTATGCGACGGGGCTTTGCTATATGAACATACACGTTCCATTTATGACACACGTTGAGACACACTGAAAAACAGTTTGTTTTAGGGTGTGTTTGTGTGTTATGTCTGTTTTCTTAAAACAAAGCCACGGGGGGCTAATTAGCTAATGACTTGCTGTTAAGCATTCTTTGAAGACGACTGCTTAAATTGCTAGTCCAGCACTCTAACTGCCTGGTCATGCCGGGCTGCCTTCTTTGTTTTTTATCAATAATTTAAAAATTCTTCATTTTCTCCCGTCTTTTACAATTCCTTCTTTATCATCTTTGTGTATGTTTGGGTTTGGGTTTTGTTTATATTCTTTAAATAAGAGTGTCGAACACTTACAAAAGTTGTATTTTCTTTGCATTTTTCAACAGATAAGATTTTAATTTTTTTTTTTTTAATTTTCACTAGAGAAAACATTTCCCAACACAACATTATGAATGGATAACCTAGCTTCCCGAATCACATGTTTCAGTTCTTAAAAGTTTTTTTGGTTAGTTATGGCAAGATTTAGTTTCCAAAAAGTCCCGGAAGGTTAAATCGGGCGAACTTGAGGACCATTTAATACGTCCTCCCGTACTAATCCAAACATCTGGAAAACTTTGAGTAAAAAACATTTTAGTAACTCTAAGAAGAATGAGCAGTGCTACTGTTGAAAAATAGCTTTTTATAACAAGCCACAGTTTCTCAAAGTTGTAGAATAAAGAAACTTGTAGCATGTGAAGATACGAAGTTCCAGTATCAGTTTGTTTATCAAAGAAATAATAACAACAATTTAATGCAACACTTACAAACCTGCTACTCGTATCTTTATTTAATTTTTACTGGTATCTAATTTTATTTTTTACATAATCATTTTCAGACACCATGTGTATATATATATATATTGTGTTTGGAAATGGTAAAAAATCATTGTTTTTGAATTTTGCACAAAGCTACTCGAGGGCTATCTGTGCTGGCCGTCCCTAATTTAGCAGTGTAAGTTTAGAGGGAAGACAGCTAGTCATCACCACCCACCGCTAACGCTTGACTACTTTTTTACCAACGAATAGTGGGATTGACCGTCACATTATAACGCCCACACGGCTGAAAGGGCGAGCATGTTTAGTATGACGGGGATGCGAACCTGAGACCCTCAGATTACGAGTCGTACGCCTTAACACGCTTGGCCATGCCGGTCCCGTAAAAACTCATATTGTCCTGAAGCGTCCTCTAAGGATAAGGAATGAACATTCTCATTACACCACGTTTAGTTTATAAAATTATAGAACACGTTTAGAACAGCCACTGTTCAAAATAAATAATAAAAAAGAGAGAATTTTGATTTCACTGTTACGGTGTGATGCATTCGATGCAATAATTGACCAGATATGGCCAAGTTGTTGGTGTAATCGGATGGTGGTTTAGAGGGTTTATGGTTTGTGCAACGAATGCGTTCTATTAGTAACCGTCAAATCCTCGGCCGAATTGTTCTCGAATATTAGATAATAATTAGGGACAGTTATGCGCAGATACATCTTCTATACCTTTGAGCAATAAATATGAAACAAATAAACAACGTGTACCACATTTTTATGTTCTGTCGATACAGATACTTCCAAATATCATACTTAGTCGAATTTTACAGTAGTTTTATTGGTGAATACAATTCAGTCCAGGTATTATAATTTGTCCCGATGTTTTAAACTAGTTAAGTAAGCCATCTTTGGCTTATGTGTTTAAAGGAGAAACCTCAATCTTCTAAACTTAATACATCTTCCGAGATATTTATAGAATTTCAGCATCTAATTCATTATTCAGTTTTAGGTTTTCGTTTCATTATTTATTCATTTATAAAATTAAGTGTTTCTAGTTGTTTGTTTTCACTCATGTGTATGTCTTTCTTATACGCCTAATCTCCTAAATTAGCTGAGCCATCAAAGGTATTATTGGGATTATGGTCGATAATATTAAAAATAGATAAACTTGGGTACCGAACTGACAAATTATTGTATTCTAAATATCACAAGCTATTGTTTTATTGTGGTTTGTTTTTAATATCAGTCACATTGGTTATTTTATTTCTAATCTGTAATAAGTAGTTGTGTATATTTGTTTGTTTTTCTATACAATCAGAAGTTATTCATACTTTATTGTATCTACTGAGTTAGGGTAAATTTGATGAAAATACTTATCGATTTTATTATTATATTTCACATGCCTAATGTTGACACTTTCGTTTCAGCTCGTTTGTACAAAAGTAAACTCTGTACAATGATAGTCTTGGCTGAACCAAGAGCAGAAAATCAGCGTAGACGTCAGCTCTTCCGTTAATTTGATTGAAACATTGTGGCCTTCTTTATTGGTCTTTGTGGTTTGTTTTATGAATCGTGCTGTGTTATTTTGTCTGTATGTTCCCCAGATATCAAAGATAGTATATGTTTAAATATTTTGGAAGGTAGTGGCTACCTATTTTCAGAAGCCAACTACGTGAAACATCAAAAATAAGATAAAAATGTTTGTGTAAATGTTTGAAACTTAAATACCTTTGAAAGTGATTGTTTTAAAAATAATCCATGTTTCAGTTACTGTAACAATATATGCTACTTGGATTCAATAAATATACTGTTAAAACATTGGATTCATGATAAATATTTACAAAATCGTACACGGAACAGGATTCGAACATACGAACTTTGGATTTCGGGTCGAGTGCCTTTACCGCCTGGCCAAGCTATCTTATATAATCATTATTCGTACAGTCTATACGTATTATGACTCGTTATCAGAACCGGCATGGAAAGGTGGGTTAGGCGTGCGACTTGTAATCTAAGGATCGTGGGTTCGAATCCCCTTCACACCAAATATGCTCCCCCTTTCAGCCGTTGGGGCGTTATAATGTGGCGGTCAATCCCATTATTCTTTGGTAAAAGAGTACTCCAAAAGTTAACGGTGGGTGGTATTGCCTAGCTGCCTTCCCTGTAGTCTTACACTGCTAAATTAGGAACTGCTAGCGCAGAAAGCCATCGAATAGTTTTTCGTGAAATTTAAAAACAAACAAACTCGTTTGTCAAAAGTTAATGTGGATAACTTATTTAATTTCAAAATTAAAACAGAAATAAGTTCACAGTTTTTGATCACTGGATTTTACTACTAGCTGACAAATCCATATATATTTACTCTGTTATATCTATTTATTCTATCATGCGGTTAAATTACTATAAAGTGACTGTTTTTGTACTCAAAGCACAAGATCAATAAATCATGTTTGATGTAATACACTAACCAACACGTACGACATGGACAAGTGGTTATGCAGGTAACACTCGCAAAATTATTACGACTCCTAATATGAGGGTCGCGGGTTCGAATTCCCGTCACACCAAAACAACTTCCAGCTGTGGGGGTGTTATAACGTGAAGGTTAATCCCAATATTCGTTAGTGAACAATAGCCTAAGAACTAGCAGTGGGTGGTGATGACTAGTTGCTTGTCCTTTAGTCTTATACTGCTACGTTGTGGACGGCTACCACAAATTGCCGTCGTGTAGCGTTGCGCGAAATTCAAAAACAAACAAAGATAAACCCACTATTGTCGTGTTCCTGTCAGGAATGTTCATGTCACTTATCTTACTTAATTTAGTTCTTTCGTTAACTGAATATTATAAGTTACCTACAAATAAGAGCGTTATAGTTATTTTGTAACATCACTAGATTACTCACTTAGATGTAAGACTTCTTATATTGAAACACAGAAACATTTTTTCATCTTAGCACAAAGCTGTGTTATGTACGTCATCCATCACACGGGTTCATTCCACGTAATTTAACGATGTAAATGTGTAAACTTGCCACTAATTCACTGGAGGCCTTGTCTTAGTAGCTTTGTTATAAGTACAAAATATAAATATCTAAGCCTGCATGAGTTTCATACAAAGTCGTACGCTTATCTCTATTTTTTTATCAACCGCTAGGGAAAAAATATTAAACTGTAATGTCTTATAATTTTGCCTTGTTTTTACGCCTTTAATAATTACTACCATATAGAGAATTATTTTATAAGTTTGGAAATTAAAAGCCTCAAGAAAATATTTCTTCTGTTAATATAGTATTTAAAATTGACAGCCCAATGGGAGAGCGGTATGCGACGGGCTTTGCTATATGAACATACACGTTCCATTTATGACACACGTTGAGACACACTGAAAAACAGTTTGTTTTAGGGTGTGTTTGTGTGTTATGTCTGTTTTCTTAAAACAAAGCCACGGGGGGCTAATTAGCTAATGACTTGCTGTTAAGCATTCTTTGAAGACGACTGCTTAAATTGCTAGTCCAGCACTCTAACTGCCTGGTCATGCCGGGCTGCCTTCTTTGTTTTTTATCAATAATTTAAAATTCTTCATTTTCTCCCGTCTTTACAATTCCTTCTTTATCATCTTTGTGTATGTTTGGGTTTGGGTTTTGTTTATATTCTTTAAATAAGAGTGTCGAACACTTACAAAAGTTGTATTTTCTTTGCATTTTTCAACAGATAAGATTTTAATTTTTTTTTTTTTAATTTTCACTAGAGAAAACATTTCCCAACACAACATTATGAATGGATAACCTAGCTTCCCGAATCACATGTTTCAGTTCTTAAAAGTTTTTTGGTTAGTTATGGCAAGATTTAGTTTCCAAAAAGTCCCGGAAGGTTAAATCGGGCGAACTTGAGGACCATTTAATACGTCCTCCCGTACTAATCCAAACATCTGGAAAACTTTGAGTAAAAAACATTTTAGTAACTCTAAGAAGAATGAGCAGTGCTACTGTTGAAAAATAGCTTTTTATAACAAGCCACAGTTTCTCAAAGTTGTAGAATAAAGAAACTTGTAGCATGTGAAGATACGAAGTTCCAGTATCAGTTTGTTTATCAAAGAAATAATAACAACAATTTAATGCAACACTTACAAACCTGCTACTCGTATCTTTATTTAATTTTTACTGGTATCTAATTTTATTTTTTACATAATCATTTTCAGACACCATGTGTATATATATATATATTGTGTTTGGAAATGGTAAAAAAATCATTGTTTTTGAATTTTGCACAAAGCTACTCGAGGGCTATCTGTGCTGGCCGTCCCTAATTTAGCAGTGTAAGTTTAGAGGGAAGACAGCTAGTCATCACCACCCACCGCTAACGCTTGGACTACTTTTTTACCAACGAATAGTGGGATTGACCGTCACATTATAACGCCCACACGGCTGAAAGGGCGAGCATGTTTAGTATGACGGGGATGCGAACCTGAGACCCTCAGATTACGAGTCGTACGCCTTAACACGCTTGGCCATGCCGGTCCCGTAAAAACTCATATTGTCCTGAAGCGTCCTCTAAGGATAAGGAATGAACATTCTCATTACACCACGTTTAGTTTATAAAATTATAGAACACGTTTAGAACAGCCACTGTTCAAAATAAATAATAAAAAGAGAGAATTTTGATTTCACTGTTACGGTGTGATGCATTCGATGCAATAATTGACCAGATATGGCCAAGTTGTTGGTGTAATCGGATGGTGGTTTAGAGGGTTTATGGTTTGTGCAACGAATGCGTTCTATTAGTAACCGTCAAATCCTCGGCCGAATTGTTCTCGAATATTAGATAATAATTAGGGACAGTTATGCGCAGATACATCTTCTATACCTTTGAGCAATAAATATGAAACAAATAAACAACGTGTACCACATTTTTATGTTCTGTCGATACAGATACTTCCAAATATCATACTTAGTCGAATTTTACAGTAGTTTTATTGGTGAATACAATTCAGTCCAGGTATTATAATTTGTCCCGATGTTTTAAACTAGTTAAGTAAGCCATCTTTGGCTTATGTGTTTAAAGGAGAAACCTCAATCTTCTAAACTTAATACATCTTCCGAGATATTTATAGAATTTCAGCATCTAATTCATTATTCAGTTTTAGGTTTTCGTTTCATTATTTATTCATTTATAAAATTAAGTGTTTCTAGTTGTTTGTTTTCACTCATGTGTATGTCTTTCTTATACGCCTAATCTCCTAAATTAGCTGAGCCATCAAAGGTATTATTGGGATTATGGTCGATAATATTAAAAATAGATAAACTTGGGTACCGAACTGACAAATTATTGTATTCTAAATATCACAAGCTATTGTTTTATTGTGGTTTGTTTTTAATATCAGTCACATTGGTTATTTTATTTCTAATCTGTAATAAGTAGTTGTGTATATTTGTTTGTTTTTCTATACAATCAGAAGTTATTCATACTTTATTGTATCTACTGAGTTAGGGTAAATTTGATGAAAATACTTATCGATTTTATTATTATATTTCACATGCCTAATGTTGACACTTTCGTTTCAGCTCGTTTGTACAAAAGTAAACTCTGTACAATGATAGTCTTAGCTGAACCAAGAGCAGAAAATCAGCGTAGACGTCAGCTCTTCCGTTAATTTGATTGAAACATTGTGGCCTTCTTTATTGGTCTTTGTGGTTTGTTTTATGAATCGTGCTGTGTTATTTTGTCTGTATGTTCCCCAGATATCAAAGATAGTATATGTTTAAATATTTTGAAGGTAGTGGCTACCTATTTTCAGAAGCCAACTACGTGAAACATCAAAAATAAGATAAAAATGTTTGTGTAAATGTTTGAAACTTAAATACCTTTGAAAGTGATTGTTTTAAAATAATCCATGTTTCAGTTACTGTAACAATATATGCTACTTGGATTCAATAAATATACTGTTAAAACATTGATTCATGATAAATATTTACAAAATCGTACACGGAACAGGATTCGAACATACGAACTTTGATTTCGGGTCGAGTGCCTTTACCGCCTGGCCAAGCTATCTTATATAATCATTATTCGTACAGTCTATACGTATTATGACTCGTTATCAGAACCGGCATGGAAGGTGGGTTAGGCGTGCGACTTGTAATCTAAGGATCGTGGGTTCGAATCCCCTTCACACCAAATATGCTCCCCCTTTCAGCCGTTGGGGCGTTATAATGTGGCGGTCAATCCCATTATTCTTTGGTAAAAGAGTACTCCAAAAGTTAACGGTGGGTGGTATTGCCTAGCTGCCTTCCCTGTAGTCTTACACTGCTAATTAGGAACTGCTAGCGCAGAAAGCCATCGAATAGTTTTTCGTGAAATTTAAAAACAAACAAACTCGTTTGTCAAAAGTTAATGTGGATAACTTATTTAATTTCAAAATTAAAACAGAAATAAGTTCACAGTTTTTGATCACTGGATTTTACTACTAGCTGACAAATCCATATATATTTACTCTGTTATATCTATTTATTCTATCATGCGGTTAAATTACTATAAAGTGACTGTTTTTGTACTCAAAGCACAAGATCAATAAATCATGTTTGATGTAATACACTAACCAACACGTACGACATGGACAAGTGGTTATGCAGGTAACACTCGCAAAATTATTACGACTCCTAATATGAGGGTCGCGGGTTCGAATTCCCGTCACACCAAAACAACTTCCAGCTGTGGGGGTGTTATAACGTGAAGGTTAATCCCAATATTCGTTAGTGAACAATAGCCTAAGAACTAGCAGTGGGTGGTGATGACTAGTTGCTTGTCCTTTAGTCTTATACTGCTACGTTGTGGACGGCTACCACAAATTGCCGTCGTGTAGCGTTGCGCGAAATTCAAAAACAAACAAAGATAAACCCACTATTGTCTTGTTCCTGTCAGGAATGTTCATGTCACTTATCTTACTTAATTTAGTTCTTTCGTTAACTGAATATTATAAGTTACCTACAAATAAGAGCGTTATAGTTATTTTGTAACATCACTAGATTACTCACTTAGATGTAAGACTTCTTATATTGAAACACAGAAACATTTTTTCATCTTAGCACAAAGCTGTGTTATGTACGTCATCCATCACACGGGTTCATTCCACGTAATTTAACGATGTAAATGTGTAAACTTGCCACTAATTCACTGGAGGCCTTGTCTTAGTAGCTTTGTTATAAGTACAAAATATAAATATCTAAGCCTGCATGAGTTTCATACAAAGTCGTACGCTTATCTCTATTTTTTTATCAACCGCTAGGGAAAAAATATTAAACTGTAATGTCTTATAATTTTGCCTTGTTTTTTACGCCTTTAATAATTACTACCATATAGAGAATTATTTTATAAGTTTGGAAATTAAAAGCCTCAAGAAAATATTTCTTCTGTTAATATAGTATTTAAAAATTGACAGCCCAATGGGAGAGCGGTATGCGACGGGGCTTTGCTATATGAACATACACGTTCCATTTATGACACACGTTGAGACACACTGAAAAACAGTTTGTTTTAGGGTGTGTTTGTGTGTTATGTCTGTTTTCTTAAAACAAAGCCACGGGGGGCTAATTAGCTAATGACTTGCTGTTAAGCATTCTTTGAAGACGACTTAATTCTAAATGAATTAATTAACGGATAAATTATTGATTTAAAACCTATTAAATATAGTGATGTTTCGATTCTTTCAACTAACTGCGACCCGGTAAGGCGAGGTGGTTTGGGCGCTCGACTCCTAATCTGAGGGTTGCGGGTTCCAATTCCCGTCACACATGCTCGCCTTTTCAGCCGTGAGAGAGTTAAAATATATCGGTCAATTTCATTATTCTTTGGTAAAACATCAGCCCAAGAATTGGAGGAAGGTTGTTTTTATTATCCGTCTTTTCTGTAGTCTAGCAGTGGTTAATTAGAGACAGTTAGCCCAGACAGCACTCGAGTAGCTTTGAGCAAAATTAAAAAAAAAATAGTTTACACCCCCCCCCAGTGGCTCAGCGGTATGTCTGCGAAACTTACAACGTTAATTTGAGATAAAGTTAGGATAATGTTTTTCTAAGTTTTAAGTAACTCTGTTTCTAGTTTTGACTTCATTGTTTCTATATTTTTGTGACAATAATACATATTGTATTACCACAGCTATTTAGGTTACGTATATATATCGATCCATACTCATGTTTATGATTTTTTTTATTACACTTCAACAGTAGTATGACCACCATCCTACTAACGTTTATATATTTTGCCTGTTGAAGAGTTTTCTGTCATTATGAAAATATGTAGACCATAACTTTCCAAACTCTTCAACTGTTAATTTCCATATTTTTGCTCTCGAGAAATTGAAACACATCATGTAATTTGTTTCTCTTTGTTTAAAGATAATTGTATATTAACAATAGTCAAAAGATTCCTTTCTTGCAGGAACGCTTTGATATACTGAATTAAACTGTCAACAGATAACAGGATATACAAATTCACAAACTAATTTATCTATACACGATATTAGATATAATACAAGAGATCAAGGAACTCGTTTTTCAGTGGTCAAACACTTACGAATATTCTTCTACAAAAACAACACTACATTCGAAAATCAGTAGAAAACATTAAAAAACAATATTCTATTTTGTGTTTTATATATATTAAAACCATTGATTGGCCTCACCTGTTTCGACAGCACTATTATTTGCTACAATATTGCTTAAACATGTAAGATCATTGAAAATTTTTAGTTCGTGAAATACAGCGTTTCATTGACTGATAACAAAAATTACAAATTATTAAAACGATATTTATTTTCGCCGTTCTCACATTCAACTTAGTAATGTGGGAGTATTAATTTGAAGCTGTCAATCACGCCAGTTCTTTCAAAATAATCTTTGAAATTGTAGCAACTTAACTTCTCAGTATAAACACTTTATTTAACTGGATCCTAACTGAAGACCACACTCGTTTTACCTGTTTAAGAATTAATTACAAAGTTAAGAAAAATAGTCCTTGTTTGTTTGTTATTGTTAAGCGCAAAGTTACACAGAGTTATCTGTTGTTGTGACCACCATGGGTATCGACATCTGGTGTAAGAGATATAACTTTTCAAACGTATCACTGAACCACTGGAGAGAATAAAAAAACCTCCACTCGTTCAATGATTAACTGTAAAACTTAATAAACATTAAGAATTAATTTGGAGAAATTAAATAGTGTTGAATAAAAACTAAAACAGTAAATCTTTGAAGATAATAATGTTTTATATTACATAGACGTGTTTTAGCTAAGTTTTTAATTGTTTCACTAAATTAATCGTTTGTTTTTGTTTTCGTGCAATGCAACACGAGTGCTATCTGCGCTAGCCGTCCCTAATTTTGTAGTGTAAGACTAGAGCTGGCGGTAGGTGGTGATGACAAGTGCCTTCCCTCTAGTCTTACACTTCTAAATTAGGGATGGCTAGCGCGAAAAGCTCTCGTGAAGCTCTTCGCGAAATTCAAACAACAATTAGGTACGCCCCTACGACCGAGGAAAGGTAGCAAGCTCACACTACATTATTCACTGATCACGACTTACAGATTTGACGATGGCTGATTAGAAGTTTTAGATCAAAAAATATTGATCACGAGTTTGAAATTCATCCAATGTTAATGAAGAGTTTAATAACCTATCAGCTATCATTACGAGATTCAGATCCAATGAATGTTGATAGTAAGTTTTAGGTTCGACAAAATGGACAAATAAAGTGAAATGTTTAGAAAAGAAATGTATCGGGAATTTTATATTATTGAAATTAATCAAACAGATAAAATAGTGTTCTACTGATAACTTGAAATAACTTACTTTAAAAGTGTAAACTTTGCTTATTATTCAACTTTACTCACACGCCACCTAATATTGTAAATGTAGATTTTTTTTTCGCATTACTATTCATCAAGTGGTATTTGTTTTAAACTAGTTTTATCATGAGACGTTGAGTGAGTCTCTGTTGTCTAATTATAAACAGTTTCTAAGAATCGAGTCTTACAGATACTTATGTCGAAGGTAATTTATGTGATCAAATAGCATAACAAACAAATTTTATCATAAGGATATGCATTAATAATATTCACAATAACTAAATATACAATGAGTTTATAAAAGTATCACGATTTGGCCACTAGGTGTCACTACAGTTTGAAATAGTGCTCGTCACCTTAGCCTAGTTCTAAGAGCTTTCGTTTGACGGCAGTTTAAGATCAATTATTTGTAACATTGCATATGAACAGTTATGTATTACTAACTGTAAAAACTATCACCTGAGAGTTCCTAGGTCAAATATGGTGTTTATATTTGTTTTTATTATTTATTTTGTGATAATTTTAGCGATATAACAGCAAAATAGTTTAACTAAGAAGCTTTATGATATTGTATGGTAGGCCAAAAGGAAAATAAAATATATCAAATAGTATTTCTGCTAAGCCTTATATATTAAATTAGAATACGAATAAGTCTATTATTACATAATAGTGTATAAAAGTCATAGAATCAGTGTTTAAAAAGTTTTAATGTGGTAAATAAATGTTAATACCAAATGCTTGGACTTAAAACTCAAACAAAAATAATCGTATATTACTGTTAAATATTTTTTTTATCTTTCGCACACCTCGAAATAGCTCAAAATATGTGTCAAAATAATAGCATTATGCTTTCAAATTCCTAATCTAGAATACACTGAAAAGGTTTAAGAGTTTTATTAGGGCCTATTTCAGGATGCACAAATAATATTTGTTAATGATAACATTTTTTGCGTAGTTTTTACCTAAAAATGTGGTGATTAAAGAATTATTTCGAAACTGATTCAATAACTGAATAATAGGTGTATTTTGGAGGTACAGATAATTTGTTTTAGTTACATCTTTCTTTATCATTCAACAATAGTTTTACGTCATTTCTGACTGGCTTTTAAACCACTATATATATATATATTATATGCTACGTTTAGTACTAGAATGTTAGATATATTATCATTATGTTCAACATCTTACACTACTGGGTTTGATAAATCGAGTTTGTAAGCTGTCTTGTGGTAAGACTAGTGTTCTCTTTATTAAATATTAACTTAAAAAAATACTACAAGGAGGATTTTGTGTTTTTTTTTAATTTCGCGCAAAGCTACTCGAAGGCTATCTGTGCTAGCCGTCCCTATTTCAGCAGTGTAAGACTAGAGGAAAGAAGACAACTAGTCATCACTACCCACCGCCAACTCTTGGGCTATTCTTTTACCTAGGAATAGTGGGATTGACCGCCACGTTATAACGCCCCAACGGCTGAAATGGCGAGCATATTTGGTGTGAAGGGGAATCGAACCCACGATCCTCAGATTACGAGTCGCACGCCTATCCCACCTCTCCATGCCGGTCCTGATAAACGAGTTATAATTCGTATAGACTGTACGAATAATGATAAAACGTTCGAGTTAGCTTGGCCCACCATGGCCAAATGGTTAAGGCACTTGACTCGTATTCTGAGGATCGCGTGTTTGAATCCCCGTCGCACCAAACATGTTCGCCTTTTCAATCGTGGAGGCGATATAATGTGATGGTCAATCCCAATACTTGTTGGTAAAAGAGTAGCCCAAGAGTTGGCGGGGAATGGTGATGACAAGCTGCCTTCCCTCTTGTCTCACACCTCGAAATTAAAGACGACTTACAAAATTCTCAACAAAGATAAACGAGTTATAATACCTATAGAATGTATGAATAATCATAAAATGTTTAAGTTAGATTGGACAGGCGATTAAGGCACTCGACCCGTAATACGAGAGTTGTGTGTTCGAATCCCACGTCAGTGTACGATTTTGTTAATCTTTATCATGAATCCAATGTTTTTACAGGATATTCATCAAATCCAAGTAGCATATATTGTTACAATAATTAAAACATCGATTATTTTTAAAACAATCACTTTTAAAGGTATTTAAGGTTCAAACATTTACACAAACATTTTTATCTTGTTTTTGATGTTTCTGAAAAGGAAAGGCTTTATGACAACAGCTTACTCAAATAGGTAGCCAGTACCTTCTAAAATATTTAAACAAATACTATATTTGATATCTGGGGAACATACAGACAAAATAACACAGCACGATTCATAAAACAAACCACAAAGACCAATAAAGAAGGCCACAATGTTTCAATCAAATTAACGGAAGAGCTGACGTCTACGCTGATTTTCTGCTCTTGGTTCAGCCTAGACTGTCATTGTACAAAGTTTACTTTTGCACAAATGAGCTGAAACGAAAGTGTCAATATCAGGCATGTGAAATATAATAATCAAAATCGATAAGTATTTTGATCAAATTTACCCTAACTTAGTAGCTACAATAAAGTATCAATAACTTCTGATTGTATAAAAAACAAACAAATATATACAACTACTTATACACATTAGAAATAAAATAACCATTGTGACTGATATTAAAAACAACCCACAATAAGACAAAAGCTTATGATGTTTAGAATACAATAATTTGTCATTTCGGTATCCAAGTTTATCTATTTTAAATATTATCGACCATAATCCCAATAATACCTTTGATAGTTCAGCTAATTTAGAGATTAGGCTTAGTTGCAAATTCATAAGCTAAGTTAAAAGTGCAATTTAAATTTTAAACAGTGAATATATATGTGTATTTATATTCACATATATCAAATCATGTAACCAATACCCTTTATAAGATCGATATACGCATGAGTGAAAACGAAACAGCTAGAAAAACTTAATTTTATAAATCAATAAACGATAAAACGAAAACCTAAAACTGAATAATGAATTAGATGCTGAAATTCTATAAATATCTCGGAAGATGTATTAAGTTTAGAAAATTTAGATAGCCCTTGTGTTGCTTTTGTGCTTAATTCAATACAATAATCTATTTACCATAAAACTAAAATATTTTGTTTTTGTAGAAGATGTTCGTATTGCTGCTTGTTGTTGTTGTTTTTTTAAATAAGCACTATGCTACACAGTGGGCTATCTGTTCTATACACAACAAGGGTATCGAAACCCAGTTTTTAGTTTGGGAGTACGCAGGTATACCGCTGAGCCACTGAAAACTTTGTTGATTATATAAATAAATATATAATTATCAATAACTACTGCAAACTTGTGAATTAATTTATGGAAAGTGTAAATAGTTTAACTGAATAAACTACAGTTGTTTTAGTCCAGGTATAATGTAATAAAATAGTTAGTTAAATTTTCGAGTCGGACGCAACCAAACTGTGTATCCAACGCTTCCAAGTTCGTGACCCGTTTCAGCAGAAACGCACTTCCCGCTTTCGGGCCGTAGTTGTGCTATTAAAGTATCAGCTTAATCCAGCTTTACAATCAGGGAACAGTAATCCAAGAGTTGATGGTTGGTACATGTTGACCAGCTTATCAACTCAAGGTTACAGATGGTTACGCACAGATGAACCATTTTATAGTTTTACACGACAGTTCTTTAACAAAAAAGAACACACGGTTACTTTAACAAGGTTATTGAAATGATTCATTTCTTTATTAATGAGTTTAATCAAGGTCTGTTGGTGAGGTGTAACTTTGGGGTCTCACAACCCCTAAATCTGTGGCTCGTAAATATCCGAGGTAAACAGAACGTACATAACCCACTGTCTAGCTGGGAAACACGTTATCCTTAAAATATTATAGACACGTGTGTTCAAACAGATACAACAATCAGACAGAAATAACGCTTCTCTGTTCTATCTTTTATTTTTTTAAAAGTATGCGAATAAAACACAGTCTTAATCTTTCCTCAAATAAATCATTAAGCTAACTTGATTGTGTGGTTTGTTTTAAATTTCGCGCAAAGTTACTCGAGGGCTATCTGCGCTATGCATCCCGAATTTAGCAGTGTAAGACTAGAGGAAAGGCAGCCAGTCATCACCTCTCAGCGGTCAACTCTTGAGCTACTCTTTCACCAACGAATAGTGGAATTGAACGTGACGTTATAACGTCTACACGGCTGAAAGGGCGAGGATGCTTCGTGGGACAAGGATTCGAACCCGCGACCCTCGGATTACTGGCCTTCCCTCTAGTCTCACACCTCGAAATTATGGACGACTAGGAAAAATTCTCAAAAAATGAAATTTAAAAGAACAATAAAAACTCACGTTCATAACGTTAGGCCTATCACTAGATTTGCACTGTCAGTTTTTATTAGCACTTTCTCTGAGTCAATATTAATAAAATAGAAAATGAACTTGAAATTAGATAAATAAATAAAAACTAATTTACTTTGAATATCATTTTAATAATATATTATTTCTTTTTGTAAAGAATAAATGTTAACAACGGTTGTTTCGGTGCAGTCATCACAACGGGCATCAAACCCTGTTTTTAGTGTTATAAGAGTTCAGTTTCCCTAGTGAGCTTCTGAGTGTCTATAATGTTTTTGTTCTAATCTCGCTGTGACTGGTATGCCTCAAAAACGGTTCTGATATTCACTCTTGATTCAGGTACTCTCATATACTCTTATAACAAGTACACTCAGGGCTTCAGTTCACTACTGTCGTTTAAACTCATAAGAGTTTACAATAACTTTCAGTATGCTTTGAAAACACTGTAAGTATTACATGCATGTAAAAGTGACCATTATTTTTTCTTAGAAATTTGGGTGAACAACACAATCCGCGTACAACGGTCCTTTGTATCGAAATGATAGACCAGATGGATAGCAACTATTCAATATGATCCACAACTCACGCGTGGATTACTCTTGTCTAACGTTTTGAAGGGATTTGACCATCAGTCTTACAGCACATCATTGACCACAATTTCGGACCACATGAGTCACGTACACTGAATTTGCCCTTCCCATGAAATATAAGGGAAGTTTGTTTTGAATTTCGCGCAAAGCTACACGAGGGTTAGCCGTCCCTAATTTAGCAGTGTACGACTAGAGATAAGGCAATCGTCACCACCCACCGTCAACTCTTGGGCTACACTTTATCAACTATTTGACACTCATATTTTAACGCCCCGACCGCTGAAGGGGCAAACATGGGACGGTGATTCGAACCCGCGATCAACAGATTACATTCGAGAGTCCTAACCAACTGGCCATGCAATTTCAACACAATAAATTTTAATGATACCTTAAGAAAAACTAGATAAACAAACTTTAGTTGAACGTCACATAGAGTAAATTATTTAATTACAATTTAGTATCACAACATGTAGTATTTGACTAGCTACCCATCCTCTCGTGTATCAATTGAAAGTTACGGATATATCTTTATGTAACTTTGCACGAAAATTCTTAGAATATGAAATTATCGGACAAGAAGGTTTATGTACGTTAGAATGGTTAGTTATTTTATCTCTATGTAATGTATATGCATCAATGGTCATGTAGAAAGCAAAGACTCTTCTTAAACATAGATAACTATCTCTTTAAGCGATGCACAGTAATCCAGCGGGGATTGAATCTATAACATACCTGTAAATACACGTGTGAATGTTACTTCCAATATATAGTAAGTATAAAGTGGCTTCACCTGATGTATACCTCCTTAAAAGCTTCTTTATAGGAAAGAATACCGGAAGAAAGTCGAAGGTAAGCACTGAACTTCAAAGAACAGGGTAAGCACAGCTGAAGGAAGGTGCTTTACGGGTAAATCTAAGATCACTTCATTAAGCAATAATTAATTATAGTTTGTTTGAAAAGAGGGTATTGAAACGATTTACAGTCAAGCACGTTGGACACCACTACTCACGTAAGCTGAACCTCACCCGGTAATACTGAAGATATACATAAAAGTGATGGTGCCCTGACTGCTGGTAGATACAAGTAGATTTTTTTTCAACATTTTAGTCCTGTTATATCTGTTGAGCAGGACAAAGATTCGATCTCAGCATGCAGAAAATGTTGTGAAAGGATACCTAGAACCTGAAACCGACGTAACACTCACTATCGTGGCTTAGCCTACACAGATTTCCGATTTGAATACTATCAACACTAAATGAGCGTATATGGAAGTCGAAAGATTAGACGTCAGCCATGTAACTTGAGGAGAGTAACGTGAGATATTTGAAACAATAATTCAAAACCACACATTGATAAAATTATGGTAGAGTGAAAGCAAAGAGAAAGTAGCTTGTAGAATACAGAATTTATTCATTGACCTTTCTTATTACATTAATGATAAATGAACCATTTATATATCCACAATTAGAATAACTAATATTGAAAGCTGTAAATATATGTATATATCGTCTGATGGTTTAATCATACTGTCAAGGAATATAGAAATTTTCCCATTTTCAATACTTTTGTAATTAAATTTGTAAAGTTTACCCATTTTGAATTATTTTGTAAAGCTTTAATAGGACAAATTACTGTTTAAAATTTCATATTTTCAGTTATCAGTTTTGTAAACACCGAAAAAATAGGTTAACAACTGATATTATCTCACAAACATGAATTTTTAATACATATAAGGTTATTTATTTAGACAGAATTTTGGCTAAACGTTCTGGTTTTGAAACATCTACACGAGTTTCTACTATTTGAGCTCATGAAGAGAGAAAAGGAAAATGAAAACCTCATGGACGAAATTATCGAAAGACTGGAAATGATAATTCGTGAAATTCAGACAGGTAATTTTGTTTTTACTAAATATATTATATGAAACGGAAAATTGATTATGTTAAGAACTCAATTTGTTCAAGGTTTTTCAATGTTTTGTGATTTTGGTTTGGTCATGCCCGGCCGGATCCTTTTTAAGGAATAATTTTAAAAATTAATTTTTCTCTGTCTTTTTCAATTCCTCCTTTTTATCTTTTTATGTTTTGGTTTTGTTTATATTCTTTAAATAAGAGTGTTGAACACTTACAAAAGTTGTGTTTTCTTTGCATTTTGAGACAGGTAAGATTTTGAATTTTCTTTAAAAATTTACTGGTATTTTGCTAAAAACGCAACGTTACTTTGTACTGTGTAAGTTTATTATGTGTGTTGTATGTCTGTATATACAAGGTGTCCAAAAATGAATATACCAAAGATAAAGTTCAATAAATTTATTGTTATTTCAGATAACAATAACATTTGAATATAAAAACAAGTAATGGACTTGTACGTTTTAGTTTGAATAATAAATCAACTTCTGGAGGTTTAACACCATTCGTTAAAATGAATCTCATTCTGCATTGGAATCCTGAGAAAACATTTTCCAACACAACAGTATAAATGGATAAACTAGAATCGCGAATCAGATGTTTCTGTTTTTAAAGGTTTTTTTTTTTGTTAGTTATGGTACATATGGTGTTTATAAATGGTGAAAACTCATATTATCCTGAAACGTCCTCTAACGATAAGGAATGAACGTTCTCATTACACCACGTTTAACTTATTATTAACTTGAATTATTAACTTATGCAGTTATAGAACACGTTTAGGACAGCCACTGTTCAAAAGAAAATAAAAAAGAGAGAATTTTGTTTATACTCTTACGGTGTGATGCATTCGATGCAATAATTGACCAGATATGGCCAAGTTGTTGGTGTACTCGAATGGTGGTTTAGAGGGTTTATGGTTTGTGCCACGGATGCGTTCTATTAGTGACCGTCAATCCTCGACTGAATTGTTCTCGAATATTAGATAATAGTTAGGGACAGTTATGCGCAGATACATCTTCTATACCTTTGCGCAATAAATACGAAACAAATAAACAACGTGTACCACATTTTTATGTTCTGTCGACACAGATACTTCCAAATATCATTCTTAGTCGAATTTTACAGTAGTTTTATTGGTGCATACAATTCAATCCAGGTATTATAATTTGTCCCAATGTTTTAAACTAGTTGAGTAAGCCATCTTTGGCTCATGTGTTCGAATGAGAAACCCCAATCTTCTAAACTTACCACACCGTCCAAGATATTTATAGAGTTTCAGAAACTAATTCATTATTCAGTTTTATGTTTTCGTTTCATGGTTAATTGATTTATATAATTAAGTGTTTCTAGTTGTTTGGTTTTCACTAATGTGTATGTCGGTCTTGTAAAGGGTATTGGTTACATGGTTTGATATATGTGAATTCAGATACATATATATATTCACACTTTGAAATTTAAATTGCACATTTAACTTAGCTTATAAATTTGCAACTAAGCCTAATCTCCTAAATTAGCTGAACCATCAAAGGTATTATTGGGATTATGGTCGATAATGTTAAAAATAGATAAACTTGGATACCGAAATGACAAATTATTGTATTCTAAACATCATAAGCTTTTGTTTTATTGTGGTTTGTTTTTAATATCAGTCACAATGGTTATTTTATTTCTAATGTGTATAAGTAGTTGTGTATATTTGTTTGTTTTTTATACAATCAGAAGTTATTGATACTTTATTGTATCTACTAAGTTAGGGTAAATTTGATCAAAAATACTTATCGATTTTGATTATCATATTTCACATGCCTAATTTTGACACTTTCGTTTTCAGATCGTTTGTGAAAAAGTAAACTTTTCACAATGACGGTCTGGGCTGATCCAACAGCAGAAAATCGGCGTTGACGTCAGCTCTTCAGTTAAATTGATTGAAACATTGTGGCTTTCTATATTGGTATTTGTGGTTTGTTTTATGAATCGTGCTGTGTTATTTTGTCTGTATGTTTCCCTAGATATCAAAGATAGTATTTGTTTAAATATTTTAGAAGGTACTGGCTACCTATTTGAGTAAGCTGTTGTCATAAAGCCTTTCCTTTTCAGAAACATCAAAAACAAGATAAAAATGTTTGTGTAAATGTTTGAACCTTAAATACCTTTGAAAGATATTGTTTTAAAAATAATCGATGTTTTAATTAATGTAACAATATATACTACTTGGATTCAATAAATATCCTGTTAAAGCATTGGATTCATGATAATTATTTACTTTTACAAAATCGTACAGTGCTGATTTATTTATAATTCCTATCCAGTTTTAGGAATCTGAAAACAAATAATTGCGCAATATCTAAGTTTTGTTGCCAGAAACTCATCAACTCGTGAAGGTGTGGCCTCGTGGTTATCGCGTCGAGATTCGAGACGAAGGATACCTGAATCCACACTTTCAGCTTTGTTATTACAGCTCATCATGTCTGTTGCAAAGATGATGGGTGCTGCTTGCTGACACCAGGGTTCTCTGGCCTCGCTGTTTAGATTATTTTTTATAAAGCACTACTCGAGTTACAAATTCTCATTCAATTCTGAAATACCATCTGTTATAAGTTATTGTTTGTTTACTCGTTTTAATAATTATATATCGCCTTAAACAAACCACTGATGTTCATTTTTGTTACAACTCCATTGTATTTACTGAATGTCAACGTAATTAACTGCCAACACTATTTTTATTTTACAACTAATGTGTAAGAGATTCATGCAAAATATTTTTTCTATACTATTAGAAATTAAAAAATAAAATGTATTTAAATTTTAAAAGGTCTAAAATTTGTATAATCTAAAATCTTACTATTCAAGCAAACAAAAATTCACCGTCTTACCTTGTAGAGTTTTTTTGCATTACTCCCAGGTAAAATCAGGTGTCCATAGTTTGTCTTGATCCCTGACAAACATGCCGAAATATGCCTTGTATTCTTTACACGTTTTACCAGATGCTGTCACAGAGTACTTTTTTGCTCTTGTCTTGATAAATTGGCCACATACATAACAGAATGAGTCTGGAGAATGCTTGCAGCTTCTGAATGCCATTTCTGATAAAATCAGATAGGTCTATGTGTTCTCTTAGGTAGGGAGAACAAAACTGGAGTAGTAAGTGGTAAGCCCCTGGATATTTATCACTTAGCAAAGTTCTAGAAAATTTAAAAGATTCTTGAAAATTCTCGTAAGTTCTACAATATTCTAGAAAGTACTTTAATATTTTTCTAAGTTCTAGAAAATTCTCTATCAGCTAATCAGCACTGATTCTTCCTGAAATGTTCTGGAAAAATGGGTAAATTTGAAAATTTAATTATTCAGTTTACAAAAGCAAAGTTTCAAGAGAACAATGGGTCTTTTCCTTTTACTTTAAGCATAAGCAAGTGGGAAATAACACTTTCTGCCCAGGAACAAGAAAAAGTAAAAATTTTGTTATTTAGTGTAATTTAATTAACTAATGTGTGTTTTTATAGTAAAGCCACATTAGGCTATCTGCTGAGCCCACCGCGGGGAATCGAACCGCTGATTTTAGCGTTGTAAATCTGTAGACTTACTGCTGTAATTCAGGGGGGCTAATTGGCTAATGACTTAGTGTTAAGCATTCTTTGAAGACGACTTAATTCTAAATGAATTAATTAACGGATAAATTATTGATTTAAAAGCTATTAAATATAGTGATGTTTCGATTCTTTCAACTCACTGCGACACGGTATGGCCAGGTGGGTTGGGCGCACGACTACTAATCTGAGGGTTGAGGGTTCGAATTCCCGTCACACATGCTCGCCTGTTCAGCGGTGGGAGAGTTATAATATTTCGGTCAAATGTTTACGCGTGTGTTTACGACCTATGGCTGTTATTAATCAGTTAATTAATATATTTTTAATTACATACACGTTATCTCTACTGAGAGTCAGATACATATCATGAAATGTCATTTTCAGCTCAGCTAAACATCTCATATAAAAACACGGTGACTTGAGTAGCCACAAATATTAACAGCAGAGAATCTAAACAGAACGAAGGATGAATACTACAACTTTATTTACGGTTTTATTTTACAGTTTTACACGACAGGTTTTTTAGCAAACAACAGACGGTTACTTTAATAAGGTTATTGAAATGATTCATTTCTTTATTAATGAGTTTAATCAAGGTCTGGTGGTGAGATGTAACTTTGGGGTCTCACAACCCTAAATCCGTGGCTCGTAAATATCCGAGGTAAACACAACGAACATAGCCCACTGTCTAGCTGGGAAACACGTTATCCTTAAAATATTATAGACACGTGTGTTCAAACAGATACAACAATCAGACAGAAATAACGCTTCTCTGTTCTAGCTTTTTTAGTTTTTTAAAAGTATGCGAATAAAACACAGTCTTAATCTTTCCTCAAATAAATCATTAAGCTAACTTGATTGTTTGGTTCATTTTGAATTCCGCGCAAAGCTATTAGAGGGGTATCTGTGCTAGCCATCCCGAATTTAGTAGTGTAAGTCTAGAGGAAAGGCAACTAGTCAACACCGCTCCGCAGTCGACTCTTGGGCGACTCTTTTGCCAACGAATAATGGGATTAACCGTTACATTATAACCCCTTACAATGTGACATAATCCCACTATTTGTTGTTAAATGAGTAGCCCAAACGTTTGCAGTGGGTGGTGATGACTAGCTTCTTTCCTATACACTTGCACTGTTAAATTAGAGACGGCTAGCGCAGATAACCCTCGCATAGCTTTTGCGCAAAATTCAAAACCACCTTTCTCAGATATTTATTATACTTTAAACATTTAGACTGACAGACAACAATGAACAATAGTGCTGGAACTACAGCTATTTATGTCTTCCGTCCATTATCAAAATATCTCCTCTCTAGGGGTCACTTTTCTTCCAAATACCGACCTTCAAAGTCCGAAGACCACTGATAGACTCTAATACACTTGCGAAGCTTTCTACTAAGAATATTTTCAATAAGGTTTTTAATAGCCTAAAACCTCACTAGTTTCGGATATCATTTCTGCTATGAAAAACTTCCCATAGGTTGCGATGTCAGAAACTATCCACTATATATATATATATACAATGTTAATTACCAAATTTTAGATTAGCGATTGTATCAAAAGTATTAAATATAAAATCAGGCATATTGAGATAACTGACATTGTTCGTGCTTTTATATAGAATGAATTAAAGAAAAGAAACCAAATCAAGCTATAATCTGACGTCCCATCCAACTGATGATAAGAAATTAGTGTGAGAAGTAAGCCTAACTTTGCTAAATTACAAGTTCAGTTTTATTTTGTATATTTACTTATATAGATTTTTAAAATAATATATCAGGCATAAGCCAGAAATAATTACTTTTCTTGCACACGTATTTTTGATTTATGTTTATCCGATATGTTACTGAGACCAATGATTTGTTTAATGTCAGCTAGAATAAAATATCTTTAGAACCAAAAATAAATTATTTTCTTGAACAAGTTGGTCTTGTGAAATTTATTTCTTTGTGTTCAAATAATCTTAATTTCTCTGTATTCTACCAGTATGGGAGTCATTATCGTTATCACTGCAAGTGGGGCCGTTATAATGGGACGGTCAATCCCACTATTCGTTGGTAAAAGAGTAGCCCAAAAGTTGGCGGTGGGTGGTGATGACTAGCTGCCTTTTCTCTAGTCTTACACTGCTAAATTTGGGACGGCTAGCACAGATAGCCCTCGAGTAGCTTTGTGCGAAATAAAAAACAACAAAAAACTACAGTAATATGACCACCATCCTGCTAACGTTCATATAGACCATAACATTCCAAACTCTTGAGCTGTTAATTTCCATATTTCTGCTCTCGAGAAATTGAAACACATCACATAATTTGTTTCTCTTTCTTTAAAGATAATTGCATATTAACAATAGTTATATGATGCCACCCTTGCAGGAACGCTTTGATATAATGAATTAAACTGTCAACAGATGGCAGGATATAAAAATTCACAAACTAATTTATCTGTCCACTAAATTAGAGATAATACAGGAGATCAAGGAACTCGCTTTTCAGTGGTCAAACATTTACTAATATTCTTCTACAAAAAAAAAAAACTTCATTCGAAAATCAGTAGAAAACATTAAAAACAATATTCTATTTTGTGTTTTATATATATTAAAAAACATTGGATTTGCCTTACTATTTCGACAGCACTATTATTTGCTACAATATTGCTTAAACATGTAAGATCATTGAAAATTTTTAGTTCGTATACAGCGTTTCATTGACTGATAACAAAAAATTACAAATTATTAAAACGATATTTATTTTCGCCGTTCTCACATTCAACTTAGTAATGTGGGAGAATTAATTTGAGCTGTCAATCACGCCATTTCTTTTAAAATAATCTTTGAAATTGTAGCAACATAACTTCTCAGTATAAACACTTTATTTAACTGGATCCTAACTAAAGACCACAGTCGTTTACCCGTTTAAGAATTAATTACAGAGTTAAGAAAAATAGTCCTTGTTTGTTTGTTATTGTTAAGCGCAAAGTTACACAGAGTTATCTGTTGTTGTGACCACCATGGGTATCGACATCTGGTGTAAGCGATAAAACTTTTCAAACGTATCACTGAACCACTGGAGAGAATAAAAAAACCTCCACTCGTTCAATGATTAACTGTAAAACTTAATAAACATTAAGAATTAATTTGGAGAAATTAAAAGTGTTGAACAAAAGCTAAAGCAGTAATTCTTTGAAGATAATAATATTTTATATCACACAGATGTGTTTTAGCTAAGCTTTTAAATGTTTCACTAAATTAATCGTTTGTATTGTTTTCATGCAAAGCTACACGAGGGCTATCTGCGTTAGCCGTCTCTAATTTAACAGTGCAAGTGTATAGGAAAGAAGCTAATCATCACCACCCACTGCCAAACGTTTGGGCTACTCATTTAACAACAAATAGTGGGATTATGTCACATTGTAAGGGGTTATAATGTAACGGTTAATCCCATTATTCGTTGGCAAAAGAGTCGCCCAAGAGTTGACTGCGGAGCGTTGACTACTTGCCTTTCCTCTAGACTTACACTACTAAATTAGGGATGGCTAGCACAGATACCCTCTAATAGCTTTGTTCGAAATTCAAACAACAATTACGTAGGCATCTTCGACCGACGAAGGTAGCAAGCTCAAACTACATTATTCACTGATCGCGACTAACAGATTTGACGAAGGCTGATTAGAAGTTTTAGATCCAAAATATATTGATCACGAGTTTGAAATCCAACCAATGTTAATGAAGAGTTTAATAACCTGTCAGCTGTCATTACGAGATTCAGATTCAGATCCAATGAATGTTGATAGTATGTTTTAGGTTCGACAAAATGGACAAATAAAGTGAAATGTTTAGAAATTTATCGGGAATTTTATACTATTGAAATTAATCAAACAGATAAAATAGTGTTCTACTGATAACTTGAAATAACTTACTTTAAAAGTGTAAACTTTGCTTATTATTCAACTTTACTCACACATCACCTAATAATGTAAATGTAGATTTTTTTTCGCATTATTATTCTTCAAGTGGTATTTGTTTTAAACTAGTTTTTATCATGAGACGTCGAGAGAGTCTCTGTTGTCTAATTATAAACAGTTTCTAAGAATCGAGTTTTACAGATACTCATGTCGAAGGTTGTTTATGTGATCAAATAGCATAACAAACAAATTTTATCATAAGGATATGCATCAATAATATACACAATAACTAAATATACAATAAGTTTATAAAAGTATCAAGGTATGGCCACTCAAGTGTCACTACAGTGTGTAATACTGCTCGTCACATTAGCCTTGTTCTAGAGCTGTCGTTTGACGGCAGTTTAAGATCAATTATTTGTAATATTGCATATGAACAGTTGTGTATTACTAACTGTAAAAGGCTTATTCTCTTTGTAACTCTGTAAAAAACGCTTTCACGCACCGATTTTGGAAATGCTCAACAATATATATCGTTCCTCAGGAATAAAACTATCACCTGAGAGTTCCTAGGTCAAATATTGTGTTTATGTTTGTTTTTTATTATTTGATTTTGTGATAATTTTGGTGATATAACAGCAAAATAGTTTATCTTAGAAGCTTTATGATATTGTATGGTAGGCCAAAAGGAAAATAAAATCTATCAACTAAAGTATTTCTGCTGAGCTTATATATTAAATTAGAATACGAATAGGTCTATTATTACAAAGTTATAGAATCAGTGTTTAAAAAGTTTAATGTGGTGAATAAATGTTAATACCAAATGCTTGACTTAAAACTCAAACAAAAAAATAATCGTTTATTACTGTTAACTATTTTTTATCCTTCGTACAATCGAAATAGCTCAAAATATGTGTCAAAATAATAGCATTATGCTTTCAAATTCCTAATCTAGAATACACTAAAAAGGTTTAAGAGTTTTATTAAGGCCTCTTTCAGGATGCACAAATAATATTTGTTTATGAGAACATTCTATTTCTTTGCGTAGTTTTTACCTAAAAATGTGGTGATTAAAGAATTATTTCGAAACTGAATAATAGGTGTATTTGGGAGGTACAGATAATTTGTTTTAGTTACATCTTTGTTTATCATTCAACAATAGTTTTACGTCATTTCTGACTGGCTTTTAAACCACTATATATATATATATATATTATATGCTACGTTTAGTACTAGAATATTAGATTTTTTATCATTATGTTCAACATCTTACACTACAGGGTTTGATAAATCGAGTTTGTAACCTGTCTTGTGGTAAGACTAGTGTTCTCTTCAATAAATATTAACTTAAAAAAAAAATAAAGTAGGAGGATTTTGTGTGTTTTTTTTAATTTCGCACAAAACTACTCGAGGTCTATCTGCACTATCCGTCCCTTATTTAGCAGTGTAAGACTAGAGGAAAGGTAGCTAGTCATCACCACCCACCGCCAACTTTTCGGCTACTCTTTACCAACGAATAGTGGGATTGACCGTCACATTATAACGCACCCATGGCTGAAAGGGCGAGTGTGTTTGGTGTGACTGAGATTCGAATCCGAGGCCTTCGGATTACGAGTCGAACGCCTAAACCCACCTGGCCATGCCGGTGTGAGGGTAAAACATTTATACAATTAGTCTAAAGCTTACAGTGGTATATAAATTAATTTTGTTTCTTGTTAAGCACAAAGTTATACAATTGACTATCTGCGCTGTGTCCACTATATGTATTAAAGGCGTACTGACATACCGAGAGGAAATGGAGGATTTGTTTATTTGTATTTAAGCACAAAGCTACGCAATGAGTTATCTGTGCTCTGCTCACCACGGCATCGGAACCCGGTTTCTAGTGGTGAGTCCGAAAAACATA
>NC_134834.1:121944661-122040160 GCF_004210375.1 Tachypleus tridentatus | reverse complement strand
GTTGTTGCTAGAGCCAGCTATTGCCATTGTTGTTTCGTTACTGTAGAAGCCATTGTTGTTTCGTATTGTTGTTTCGTTACTATAGAAGCTATTGTTGTTTCGTTACTATAGAAGCTATTGTTGTTTCGTTACTATAGAAGCTATTGTTGTTTCGTTACTATAGAAGCTATTGTTGTTTCGTTACTGTAGAAGCTATTATTGTTTCGTTACTATGGAAGCTATTGTTGTTTCGTTACTATAGAAGCTATTGTTGTTTCGTTACTGTAGAAGAAACTATTGTTTCGTTACTGTAGAAGCTATTGTTGTTTTGTTCACTATAGAAGCTAATTGTTGTTTCGTTACTGTAGAAGCTATTGTTGTTTTCGTTACTATAGAAGCTATTGTTGTTTCGTTACTGTAGAAAGCTATTGTTGTTTCGTTACTATAGAAGCTATTGTTGTTTGTTCGTTACTGTAGAAGCTATTGTTGTTTCGTTTACTATAGAAGCTATTCAGGTTGTTGTTTTCGTTACTATAGAAACTATTGTTGTTTCGTTACTATAGAAGCTATTGTTTCGTTACTGTAGAAGCTATTGTTGTTTCGTTACTATAGAAGCTATTGTTGTTTCGTTACTGTAGAAGCTATTGTTGTTTTGTTACTATAGAAGCTATTGTTGTTTCGTTACTATAGGAGCTATTGTTGTTTCGTTACTATAGAAGCTATTGTTGTTTCGTTACTGTAGAAGCTTATTGTTGTTTCGTTACTATAGAGCTATTGTTGTTTCGTTACTGTAGAAAGCTATTGTTGTTTCGTTACTATAGAAGCTATTGTTGTTTCGTTACTGTAGAAGCTATTGTTGTTTGTTACTTTAGAAGCTATTGTTGTTTCTTTACTGAAGCTATTGTTGTTTCGTTACTATAGAAGCTATTGTTGTTTCGTTACTATAGAAGCTATTGTTGTTTCGTTACTATAGAAGCTATTGTTGTTTCGTTACTGTAGAAGCTATTGTTGTTTCGTTTACTATAGAAGCTATTGTTGTTTCGTTACTGTAGAAGCTATTATTGTTGTTTCGTTACTGTAGAAGCTATTGTTGTTTCGTTACTATAGAAGCTATTGTTGTTTCTGTACTGTAGAAGCTATTGTTGTTTCTGTTACTATAGAAGCTATTGTTGTTTCGTTACTATGGAAGCTATTGTTGTTTCGTTGTTTACTTAGAAGCTATTGTTGTTTCGTTACTTTAGAAGCTATTGTTGTTTCGTTACTGTAGAAGCATTGTTGTTTCGTTACTAGAAGCTATTGTTGTTTCGTTACTATAGAAGCTATTGTTTCGTTACTGTAGAAGCCATTGTTGTTTCGTTACTATAGAAGCTATTGTTGTTTCGTTACTGTAGAAGCTATTGTTGTTTCGTTACTATAGAAGCTATTGTTGTTTCGTTACTATAGAAGCCATTGTTGTTTCGTTACTGTAGAAGCTATTGTTGTTTCGTTACTATAGAAGCTCATTATTGTTCTGTTACTATAGAAGCTATTGTTGTTTCGTTACTGTAGAAGCTATTGTTGTTCTGTTACTGTAGAAGCCATTGTTGTTTCGTTACTATAGAAGCTATTGTTGTTTCGTTCTGTTGTAGAAGCCATTGTTGTTTCGTTACTGTAGAAGCTATTGTTGTTTGTTACTATAGAAGCTATTGTTGTTTCGTAGCTTTCATTGTTGTTCTGTTACTATAGAAGCCATTGTTGTTCTCGTTACTATAGAAGCTTTGTTGTTTCGTTACTATAGAAGCCATTGTTGTTTCGTTACTGTAGAAGCTATTGTTGTTTCGTTCACTATAGAAGCTATTGTTGTTCTCGTTACTATAGAATTGTTGTTTCGTTACTGTAGAAGCTTTGTTGTTTCGTTACTGTAGAAGCCATTGTTGTTCTGTTACTTAGAAGCCATTGTTGTTCTGTTACATCAGAAGCTATTGTTGTTTCGTTACTATAGAAGCCATTGTTGTTTCGTTACTATAGAAGCTCATTGTTGTTTTCGTTACTATAGAAGCCATTGTTGTTCTTGTTAGTTTAGAAGCTATTGTTGTTCTGTTATCTTGTTTCACTAGAAGCTATTGTTGTTTCGTCACTGTAGAAGCTATTGTTGTTCGTTACTATAGAAGCTATTGTTGTTTCTGTTACTGTAGAAGCTTTTATTGTTGTTTCGTTACTATAGAAGTTTCATTGTTGTTCTCGTTACTATAGAAGCCATTGTTGTTCTTCGTTACTATAGAAGCTATTGTTGTTTGTTTACTGTAGAAGCCATTGTTGTTTCGTTACTATAGAAGCTATTGTTGTTCTGTTACTGTAGAAGCCATTGTTGTTTCGTTTTACTATAGAAGCCATTGTTGTTTCGTTACCATAGAAGCCATTGTTGTTTCCATTGTTTACTCACTGTAGAAGCTCATTGTTGTTTCTGTTACTATAGAAGCCATTGTTGTTTTCGTTACTATAGAAGCCATTGTTGTTCTCGTTACTGTAGAAGCTTTTCTTCAGCTATTGTTATTGTAGATTTCATTGTTGTTCGTTACTGTAGAAGCTATTGTTGTTTCGTTACTGTAGAAGCCATTGTTGTTTCGTTACTGTAGAAGCTATTGTTGTTCTCGTTACTGTAGAAGCTTGTTGTTTCGTTACTATAGAAGCTTCATTGTTGTTTCGTTACTGTTAGAAGCTATTGTTGTTTCTGTTACTATAGAAGCCATTGTTGTTTCTGCAGTTACTGTAGAAGCCATTGTTGTTCTGTTACTGTAGAAGTTTCATTGTTGTTTCGTCACTGTAGAAGCCATTGTTGTTTCGTTCTGTAGCCCACTATTGTTGTTTCGTTACTATAGAAGCTATTGTTGTTTCGTTACTATAGAAGCTATTGTTGTTCTGTTACTATAGAAGCCATTGTTGTTCTGTTACTGTAGAAGCCATTGTTGTTTCGTTACTGTAGAAGCCATTGTTGTTTCGTTACTATAGAAGCTATCATTGTTTGTTTGTTACCATAGAAGCCATTGTTGTTCTGTTACTATAGAAGCTCATTGTTGTTTCGTTACTATCATTGTTGTTTCGTTACTATAGAAGCTATTGTTGTTTCGTTACTGTAGAAGCTATTGTTGTTTCGTTACTATAGAAGCTATTGTTGTTTCGTTACTATAGAAGCTATTCATTGTTGTTTCGTTACTGTAGAAGCTCATTGTTGTTTCGTTACTATAGAAGCTATTGTTGTTTCGTTACATAGAAGCCATTGTTGTTCTCGTTACTATAGAAGCTATTGTTTCGTTACTGTAGAAGCTATTGTTGTTCTGTTACTATAGAAGCTATTGTTGTTTCGTTACTGTAGAAGCTATTGTTGTTTTCGTTACTATAGAAGCTATTGTTGTTTCGTTACTATAGAAGCTATTGTTGTTTCGTTACTATAGAAGCTATTGTTGTTCTCGTTACTGTAGAAGCTTATTGTTGTTTGTTACTATAGAAGCTATAGAAGCTGTTACTGTTGCTATTGTTGTTTCGTTACTGTAGAAGCTCATTGTTGTTTCGTTACTATAGAAGCTATTGTTGTTCTCGTTACTGTAGAAACTATTGTTGTTTCGTTACTGTAGAAGCTATTGTTGTTTCGTTCACTATAGAAGCTATTGTTGTTTCGTTACTATAGAAGCTATTGTTGTTTCGTTACTATAGAAGCTATTGTTGTTTTCGTTACTATAGAAGCTCATTGTTGTTTCGTTACTGTAGAAGCTTATTGTTGTTTCGTTACTATAGAAGCTATTGTTGTTTCGTTACTATAGAAGCTATTGTTGTTTCGTTACTGTAGAAGCTATTGTTGTTTCGTTACTATAGAAGCTATTGTTGTTTGTTACTATAGAAGCTCATTGTTGTTCTGTTACTGTAGAAGCTCATTGTTGTTTCGTTACTGTAGAAGCTTCTATTGTTGTTTCGTTACTATAGAAGCCATTGTTGTTTCGTTACTATAGAAACCATTGTTTTGTTCTATAGTCAGCTCCAGAAGCCATTGTTCATTGTTTCGTTACTGTAGAAGCTATTGTTGTTCTGTTACTATAGAAGCTATTGTTGTTTCGTTACTGTAGAAGCTATTGTTGTTTCTGTTACTATAGAAGCCTATTGTTGTTTTGTTACTGTAGAAGCTATTGTTGTTTCTGTTACTATAGAAGCTATTGTTGTTTCGTTACTGTAGAAGCTATTGTTGTTTCGTTACTATAGAAGCTATTGTTGTTTCGTTACTGTAGAAGCTATTGTTGTTTCGTTACTGTAGAAGCTATTGTTGTTTCGTTACTATAGAAGCTATTGTTGTTTCGTATTCATAGAAGCTATTGTTGTTTCGTTACCATAGAAGCTATTGTTGTTTCGTTACTGTAGAAGCTATTGTTGTTTCGTTACTATAGAAGCTATTGTTGTTTCGTTACTATAGAAGCTATTGTTGTTTCGTTACTCATAGAAGCTATTGTTGTTTCGTTACTGTAGAAGCTATTGTTGTTTTCGTTACTATAGAAGCTATTGTTGTTTCGTTACTGTAGAAGCTATTGTTGTTTCGTTACTATAGAAGCTATTGTTGTTTCGTTACTGTAGAAGCTATTGTTGTTTCGTTACTATAGAAGCTATTGTTGTTTCGTTACTATAGAAGCTATTGTTGTTTCGTTACTGTAGAAGCTATTGTTGTTTCGTTACTGTAGTAGGCTATTGTTGTTTCGTTACTGTAGAAGCTATTGTTGTTCGTTTCGTTACTATAGAAGTTTATTGTTGTTTCGTTACTGTAGAAGCTATTGTTGTTTCGTTACTATAGAAGCTATTGTTGTTGTTTCGTTACTGTAGAAGCTATTGTTGTTTCGTTACCATAGAAGCTATTGTTGTTTCGTTACTGTAGAAGCTATTGTTGTTTCGTTACTATAGAAGCTAGTTACTATAGAATTGTTGTTGTTTTCGTTACTATAGAAGCTATTGTTGTTTCGTTACTACTAGAAGCTATTGTTGTTTCGTTACTGTAGAAGCCATTGTTGTTCTCGTTACTATAGAAGCTATTGTTGTTTCTGTTACTGTAGAAGCTATTGTTGTTTCGTTACTATAGAAGCTATTGTTGTTTCGTTACTGTAGAAGCTATTGTTGTTTCGTTACTATAGAAGCTATTGTTGTTTCGTTACTATAGAAGCTATTGTTGTTTCGTTACTGTAGAAGCTATTGTTGTTTCGTTACTATAGAAGCTATTGTTGTTTCGTTACTGTAGAAGCTATTGTTGTTTCGTTACTATAGAAGCTCATTGTTGTTTCGTTACTATAGAAGCTATTGTTGTTTCGTTACTGTAGAAGCTATTGTTGTTTCGTTACTATAGAAGCTATTGTTGTTTTCGTTACTCATAGAAGCTATTGTTGTTTCGTTACTGTAGAAGCTATTGTTGTTTCGTTACCATAGAAGCTATTGTTGTTTCGTTACTATGTAGAAGCTATTGTTGTTTTGTTACTGTAGAAGCTATTGTTGTTTCGTTACTCGTTACTGTTAGAAGCTATTGTTGTTTCGTTACTATAGAAGCTTATTGTTGTTTCGTTACTATAGAAGCTGTTGTTGTTTGTTACTATAGAAGCTATTGTTGTTTCGTTACTGTAGAAACTATTGTTGTTTCGTTACTATAGAAGCTATTGTTGTTTGTTACTATAGAAGCTATTATTGTTGTTTTCGTTACTGTAGAAGCTATTGTTGTTTCGTTACTGTAGAAGCTATTGTTGTTTCGTTACTATAGAAGCTATTGTTGTTTCGTTACTGTAGAAGTTATTGTTGTTTCGTTACTATAGAAGCTATTGTTGTTTCGTTACTGTAGAAGCTTATTGTTGTTTCGTTACTATAGAAGCTATTGTTGTTTCGTTACTTTAGAAGCTATTGTTGTTTTGTTACCATAGAAGCTATTGTTGTTTCGTTACTGTAGAAGCTATTGTTGTTTTGTTACTATAGAAGCCATTGTTGTTTCGTTACTGTAGAAGCTGTTGTTGTTTCGTTACTATAGAAGCTATTGTTGTTTCGTTACTATAGAAGCTATTGTTCTTTCGTTGCTGTAAAAGCTATTGTTGTTTCGTTACTGTAGAAGCTATTGTTGTTTCGTTACTATAGAAGCTCATTGTTGTTTCGTTACTATAGAAACTATTGTTGTTTCGTTACTCTAGAAGCTATTGTTGTTTCGTTACTGTAGAAGCTATTGTTGTTTCGTTACTATAGCTTCATTGTTGTTTTCGTTACTGTAGAAGCTATTGTTTCGTTATTCGTTTCGTTACTGTAGAAGCTATTGTTGTTTCGTTACTATAGAAGCTATTGTTGTTTCGTTACTATAGAAGCTATTGTTGTTTCGTTACTATAGAAGCTATTGTTGTTTCGTTACTATAGAAACTATTGTTGTTTCGTTACTGTAGAAGCTATTGTTTTTCGTTACTGTAGAAGCTATTGTTGTTTCGTTACTGTAGAAGCTATTGTTGTTTCGCTACTGTAGAAGCTATTGTTGTTTCGTTACTATAGAAGCTATTGTTGTTTCTTTACTATAGGAGCTATTGTTGTTTCGTTAGTATAGAAGCTATTGTTGTTTCGTTACTGTAGAAGCTATTGTTGTTTCTGTTACTATAGAAGCTATTGTTGTTCTTTACTGTAGAAGCTATTGTTGTTTCGTTACTATAGAAGCCATTGTTGTTTCGTTACTGTAGAAGCTATTGTTGTTTCGTTACTATAGAAGTTATTGTTGTTTGTCACTATAGAAGCTATTGTTGTTTCGTTACTGTAGAAACAATTGTTTCGTTACTGTAGAAGCTATATTGTTTCGTTAATGTAGAAGCTATTGTTGTTTCGTTACTATAGAAGCTATTTATGTTTCGTTACTGTAGAAAGCATTGTTGTTTCGTTACTAGAATAGAAGCTATTGTTGTTTCGTTGCTGTAGAAACCATTGTTTCGTTACTATAGAAGTTTATTGTTGTTTCGTTACTATAGATGCTATTGTTGTTTCGTTACTTTAGAAGCTATTGTTGTTTCGTTACTGTAGAAGCTATTGTTGTTTTGTTACTATAGAAGCTATTGTTGTTTCGTTACTATAGAAGCTATTGTTGTTTCGTTACTGTAGAAGCTATTGTATTTTCGTTAGTGTAGAAGTTATTGTTGTTTCGTTACTGTAGAAGCTATTGTTGTTTCGTTACTATAGAAGCTATTGTTGTTTCGTTACTGTAGAAGCTATTGTTGTTTCTGTTACTATAGAAGCTATTGTTGTTTCGTTACTATAGAAGCTCATTGTTGTTTCTTTACTTTAGAAGCTATTGTTGTTTCTTTACTTTAGAAGCTATTGTTGTTTCTGTTACTGTAGAAGCTTCATTGTTGTTTCGTTACTGTAGAAGCTATTGTTGTTTCGTTACTGTAGAAGCTATTGTTGTTCGTTACTCTAGAAGCTCATTGTTGTTTCCTTACTATAGAAGCTATTGTTGTTTCGTTACTATAGAAGCTATTGTTGTTTCTTTACTTTAGAAGCTATTGTTGTTTCTTTACTTTAGAAGCTATTGTTGTTTCTTTACTTTAGAAGCTATTGTTGTTTCGTTACTATGGAAGCTTGTTGTTTTCGTTACTGTAGAAGCTATTGTTGTTTCGTTACTATAGAAGCTATTGTTGTTTTGTTACTGTAGAAGCTATTGTTGTTCTCGTTACTGTTGAAGCTCATTGTTTTTCGTTAGTGTAGAAGCTATTGTTGTTCTCGTTACTGTAGAAGCTATTGTTGTTCTGTTACTATAGAAGCTATTGTTGTTTCGTTACTATAGAAGCCATTGTTGTTTCGTTACTATAGAAGCTATTGTTGTTTCTTTACTTTAGAAGCTATTGTTGTTTCTTTACTTTAGAAGCTATTGTTGTTTCTGTTACTATGGAAGTTTTGTTGTTTCGTTACTGTAGAAGCTATTGTTGTTTCGTTACTATAGAAGCTATTTTTGTTCTGTTACTATAGAAGCTATTGTTGTTCTCGTTACTGTAGAAGCCATTGTTGTTTCTGTTACTATAGAAGCTATTGTTGTTTCGTTACTGTAGAAGCTATTGTTGTTTCGTTATTATAGAAGCCATTTTTGTTTCGTTACTGTAGAAGCTATTGTTGTTTCGTTACTATAGAAGCTATTGTTGTTTCGTTACTGTAGAAGCTATTGTTGTTTCGTTACTATGGAAGTTATTGTTGTTTTGTCACTATAGAAGCTATTGTTGTTTCGTTAATGTAGAAGCAATTGTTTCTGTTACTGTAGAAGCTATATCTGTTTGTTACTGTAGAAGCTATTGTTGTTTCGTTACTATAGAAGCTATTTATGTTTTGTTACTGTAGAAGCTATTGTTGTTTTCGTTACTATAGAAGCTATTGTTGTTTCGTTGCTGTAGAAACCATTGTTTCGTTACTATAGAAGCTATTGTTGTTTCGTTACTATAGAAGCTATTGTTGTTTCGTTACTATAGAAGCCATTGTTGTTTCGTTACTGTAGAAGCTTCATTGTTGTTTTGTTACTATAGAAGCTATTGTTGTTTCGTTACTATAGAAGCTATTGTTGTTTCGTTACTGTAGAAGCTATTGTATTTTCGTTAGTGTAGAAGTTATTGTTGTTTCGTTACTGTAGAAGCTATTGTTGTTTCGTTACTATAGAAGGTATTGTTGTTTCGTTACTGTAGAAGCTATTGTTGTTTCCTTACTATAGAAGCTATTGTTGTTTCGTTACTATAGAAGCTATTGTTGTTTCTTTACTTTAGAAGCTATTGTTGTTTCTTTACTTTAGAAGCTATTGTTGTTTCTTTACTGTATGAAGCTTCATTGTTTTTTGTTACTGTAGAAGCTATTGTTGTTTCGTTACTGTAGAAGCTATTGTTGTTTCGTTACTATAGAAGCTATTGTTGTTTCGTTACTATAGAAGCTATTGTTGTTTCGTTACTATAGAAGCTATTGTTGTTTCTTTACTTTAGAAGCTATTGTTGTTTAGTTACTATAGAAGCTATTGTTGTTTTTACTTTAGAAGCTATTGTTGTTTCGTTACTATGGAAGCTTGTTGTTTCGTTACTGTAGAAGCTATTGTTGTTTCGTTACTATAGAAGCTATTGTTGTTTCGTTACTGTAGAAGCTATTGTTGTTTCGTTACTGTTGAAGCTCATTGTATTTCTGTTACTGTAGAAGCTATTGTTGTTTCGTTACTATAGAAGCTATTGTTGTTTTGTTACTATAGAAGCTATTGTTGTTTCGTTACTATAAAAGCTATTGTTGTTTCGTTACTATAGAGGCTATTGTTGTTTCTTTACTTTGGAAGCTATTGTTGTTTCTTTACTTTAGAAGCTATTGTTGTTTCGTTACTATGGAAGCTTGTTGTTTCGTTACTATAGAAGCTATTGTTGTTTCGTTACTATAGAAGCTATTTTTGTTTCGTTACTATAGAAGCTATTGTTGTTTCGTTACTGTAGAAGCTATTGTTGTTTCGTTAATATAGAAGCTATTGTTGTTTCATTACTGTAGAAGCTGTTGTTGTTTCGTTACTATAGAAGCTATTGTTGTTTCTTTACTGTAGGAGCTATTGTTGTTTCGTTAGTATAGAAGCTATTGTTGTTTCGTTACTGTAGAAGCTATTGTTGTTTCGTTACTATGGAAGTTATTGTTGTTTTGTCACTATAGAAGCTAATGTTGTTTCGTTAATGTAGAAGCAATTGTTTCGTTACTGTAGAAGCTATATTCGTTTCGTTAATGTAGAAGCTATTGTTGTTTCGTTACTATAGAAGCTATTTATGTTTCATTACTGTAGAAGCTGTTGTTGTTTCGTTACTATAGAAGCTATTGTTGTTTCGTTGCTGTAGAAACTATTGTTTCGTTACTATAGAAGCTATTGTTGTTTCGTTACTATGGAAGCTATTGTTGTTTCGTTACTATAGAAGCTGTTGTTGTTTCGTTACTGTAGAAGCTATTGTTGTTTTGTTACTATAGAAGCTATTGTTGTTTCGTTACTATAGAAGCTATTGTTGTTTCGTTACTGTAGAAGCTATTGTATTTTCGTTAGTGTAGAAGTTATTGTTGTTTCGTTACTGTAGAAGCTATTGTTGTTTCGTTACTATAGAAGGTATTGTTGTTTCGTTACTGTAGAAGCTATTGTTGTTTCGTTACTATAGAAGCTATTGTTGTTTCGTTACTATATAAGCTATTGTTGTTTCTTTACTTTAGAAGCTATTGTTGTTTCTTTACTTTAGAAGCTATTGTTGTTTCTTTACTATGGAAGCTTGTTGTTTTGTTACTGTAGAAGCTATTGTTGTTTCGTTACTGTAGAAGCTATTGTTGTTTCGTTACTCTAGAAGCTATTGTTGTTTCCTTACTATAGAGGCTATTGTTGTTTCGTTACTATAGAAGCTATTGTTGTTTCTTTACTTTAGAAGCTATTGTTGTTTCTTTACTTTAGAAGCTATTGTTGTTTTTTTACTTTAGAAGCTATTGTTGTTTCGTTACTATGGAAGCTTGTTGTTTCGTTACTGTAGAAGCTATTGTTGTTTCGTTACTATAGAAGCTATTGTTGTTTCGTTACTGTAGAAGCTATTGTTGTTTCGTTACTGTTGAAGCTATTGTATTTTCGTTAGTGTAGAAGCTATTGTTGTTTCGTTACTGTAGAAGCTATTGTTGTTTCGTTACTATAGAAGCTATTGTTGTTTCGTTACTATAAAAGCTATTGTTGTTTCGTTACTATAGAGGCTATTGTTGTTTCTTTACTTTGGAAGCTATTGTTGTTTCTTTACTTTAGAAGCTATTGTTGTTTCGTTACTATGGAAGCTTGTTGTTTCGTTACTATAGAAGGTATTGTTGTTTCGTTACTATAGAAGGTATTTTTGTTTCGTTACTATAGAAGCTATTGTTGTTTCGTTACTGTAGAAGCTATTGTTGTTTCGTTAATATAGAAGCTATTGTTGTTTCGTTAGTATAGAAGGTATTTTTGTTTCGTTACTATAGAAGCTATTGTTGTTTCGTTACTGTAGAAGCTATTGTTGTTTCGTTAGTATAGAAGCTATTGTTGTTTCGTTAGTATAGAAGCTATTGTTGTTTCCTCGTGTTAAATTAATTTCCCTTTCCTTTCTGTTTTACAAAGAAACTAAAAACAACAGACGTGTTTACAAGTAAAGTATTTTGTCAAATTTTACAAACTGGAAACAATGTCTCTCCGTTTATACATTTGAGCTGTCACCTACCGTGGTATACTTGTTGACATACAAAATTCTACCCCGAGGCGTCGCTTTTCAGCTACGAGTACAAAAACTAGACAGGGAGGGGCGCTGTTCTCATTTCTACAAAGCACTTAGAATGTAAGTCATCGACCTTAAAATTGAGTTGAACCTTACCAAACTCTTTCGAAACTTTTTGTTCGTTACTTTTTACAAACTTGTGCGTTGATTCAAAAGAGGATATTAATAAATAAATGTTCTTTTTAATATACGTAGAAAGTAAGGTAGAAAATCGACACTAAATTAAGGCAAACGTTTTCTATTTCTGTGTGTACACCTAAGGCAGACAATCGATATTATTATCAAGGCACCCACTAGTGTGTCGTGCGGACAAACCAACCTGCAGGATACAGTATGTGCTACTGATGAAGGCAATAGCTTAGTGATCTTCCACCCTTTGAATCTCGGACTGTGGTAATTCAAACTATCACATATTTTAAGAGGATGTGTACCACTAGACAGTTACTTCACTTATCAAATTTCAAAGCAATTCGTTAAGAAACACAAAACATCTCTCATTTTGATTGAAATATTCCTTTTTTATTTTCCTCGCACCGAAAGCAAGGAAATACACTTAACTTTTATTAATTGTTTTAAAATTTAATGCACTGATATACTTTTACAGCTCACATTTGAGTGTAAGATTTAATCTAAATATAAGCCACATATACAAAGTTATTTCACAAAAATCGCTCAGTTTTGGTCAACATTTTTGCGCACATCTTCACGAAAAGCCACGTCAGCTATCGGTTTAAATTTTTACTACAGCTTCGTCTAAGCCTAAAGGTGGACAGTTTTAAGATTTTTATCATTCAGTATAAAAACAGCTGATTTACGGCAGGAAAATTTTAGGATGAAAACACTTGCAGATACATGAGCATTAGTTAGGCCATAAGAACTAAATTAGCAGTTTCTTACACAGATTTTAAAAAGAATCATATGAATGGACAGTTATTATTCATTATTCATTGTCAATTTTATACCCACATTTGCTAAGTTTCAATAAATTATCCAAATCAAAGAACATTTAGTATTATGCGATATTATCTTAATTAACATAAATAATGATACTTGATACAGCTGTACTGAGTACATACAGAAACTGTTCATCCAGATTCCACGGCATTACTATAAAGTAAGTTATTAACACAGTTTCACACAGGTAAACGCAATTACCTTATATATTTTAAAGTTGTTTTACACCGATATGCCTCATCAGAAGTGTAAACAAATTGTTTTGTTTTAATACATCTTGGCATTAGTATAAACACACTGTTCTTCATCAACTTTCTACACCAGGGGTTTCCAAACCTTTTTGGACAAGGACCAGGAGGTAGATCTTATTAGATTTCGTGGGCCGGAGGGGTCATGGTAAAATTAAGGACTACACAGATCAACCTACAACATATTGAAAATATGTAAGATGCACAATCGTATCTTTTTAATGAAAACATGAAACTGGTGCTTTTCTGACAAAATTACAGATTCAAAGTTGGAGCTTCATGTCATCAAAAGCGATTACAAATGTTCATCAGATAAAGTTGATCTGTAACCAGATTTCATGTACTTCATCATTGAATATGACAGAAATAGGTAGTTAAATAACTAGTAATAGGTAATAAAATAGGTAGTGCCAAAAACTGAAATGAACATTGATCACTTGTAAGATTATCATAGAATTCTATCAGTTTTCCTTCTAAGTATTTGTCCTTGAGCATGTAGTTAGGTTATAGATTAGTTACTTACATTTCAACTTTAGGTAGCAGTTTATCAATAACACAATAATCAATAACACAGTCAACAGTTCATCAATAACACAATTATCAATAACACAGTCAAAAGTTCATCAATAACACAGTCAAAAGCTCATCAATAACACAGTCAACAGTTCATCAATAACACAGTCAACAGTTCATTAATAACACATTCATCAATAACACAGTCAACAGTTCATCAATAACACAATAATCAATAACACAGTCAACAGTTCGTCAATAACACAATCATCAATAACACAGTCAAAAGTTCATCAATAACACAATCATCAATAACACAGTCAAACGTTTATCAATAACACAATCATCAATAACACAGTCAACAGTTCATCAAGAACACAATCATCAATAACACAGTCAACAGTTCATCAAGAACACAATCATCAATAACACAGTCAAAAGTTCATCAATAACACAATCATCAATAACACAGTCAACAGTTCATCAATAACACAATCACCAGTTCATCAATAACATAATCATCAATAACACAGTCAACAGTTCATCAATTACACACTAACTAGCTCATAAATAACACAATCATTAGTTGATCAATAACACAATCACCAGTTTATCAATAACACAATCACCAGTTCATAAATTACACAGTCACCACTTCATCAATAACACAATCACCACTTCATCAGTAACACAGTCAACAGTTCATCAATAACACAATCATCAATAACACAATCACCAGTTTATCAATAACACAATCACCAGTTCATAAATTACAGTCACCACTTCATCAATAACACAATCACCACTTCATCAGTAACACAGTCAACAGTTCATCAATAACACAGTCAACAGTTCATCAATAACACAATCATCAATAACACAGTCAAAAGTTCATCAATAACACAGTCAACAGTTCATCAATAACACAATCATCAATAACACAGTCAACAGTTCATCAATAACACAGTCAACAGTTCATCAATAACACAGTCAACAGTTCATCAATAACACAGTCAACAGTTCATCAATAACACAATCATCAATAACACAGTCAACAGTTCATCAACAACACAATCATCAATAACACAGTCAAAAGTTCATCAATAACACAATCATCAATAACACAGTCAACAGTTCATCAATAACACAATCATCAATAACACAGTCAACAGTTCATCAATTACACACTAACTAGCTCATAAATAACACAATCATTAGTTGATCAATAACACAATCACCAGTTTATCAATAACACAATCACCAGTTCATAAATTACACAGTTGGACTAACTAGCTCATAAATAACACAATCATTAGTTGATCAATAACACAATCACCAGTTTATCAATAACACAATCACCAGTTCATAAATTACACTTCATCAATAACACAATCACCACTTCATCAGTAACACAGTCAACAGTTCATCAATAACACAGTCAACAGTTCATCAATAACACAATCATCAATAACACAGTCAACAGTTCATCAATAACACAATCATCAATAACACAGTCAAAAGTTCATCAATAACACAGTCAACAGTTCATCAATAACACAATCATCAATAACACAGTCAACAGTTCATCAATAATACAGTTAACAGTTCATCAATAACACAATCATCAATAACACAGTCAACAGTTCATCAATAACACAATCACCAGTTCATAAATTACACAGTCACCACTTCATCAATAACACAGTCACCAGTTAATCAGTAACACAGTCACCACTTCATCAATAACACAGTCAACAGTTCATCAATTACACACTAACTAGCTCATAAATAACACAATCATTAGTTCATCAATAACACAATCACCAGTTCATCAATAACACAATCACCAGTTTATCAATAACACAATCACCAGTTCATAAATTACACAGTCACCACTTCATCAATAACACAATCGCCAGTTCATAAATTACACAGTCACCACTTCATCAATAACACAATCACCAGTTCATAAATTACACAGTCACCACTTCATCAATAACACAGTCACCAGTTCATCAGTAACACAGTCACCACTTCATCAATAACACAATTAATGAGTTTTGGAAGATTATTATTTTTGTTGCACTCGCATGAAGAGTGCAAAAACGTTCCTTGAACTGTAGTTTCAGATCACAAAGGATATCTTGTGCACACCTACATGGGAATGAGGATCCTGCTTCTTGTTTGAAAGTGTCCTCACCTGTGGTTGTTCCATGCAAACTATGCACAGAAGATAATTTTTCAGTCACTTCAAAATTAATATTGAATAAAGAACAGCAACTGTCAGACACACCCGTTGATTCGTCAAGCACGATGGAAAAGCACTCGAACTCTTTGGTCTTGTCTTTCAGCTGAGACACAATATTGTACTCGACTCTACGAGCAACTGTATTCGCTGAAAGGCTAATAATCTTAAATTAAATAAGTCTTCTTTTTATAAGACATTTTTTCGGCTGCTTCATCATACATGGTGTAATTAGCTCGCTATCAGTAAATGGTTTTCCTCGCTTGGCTAACAGGTGTGACATTCGGAAACTTATTCTGGTTGCAACTTCATTCTCGGCTTTCTTCATGTGAAATACAAACTGTTTAGACGCTAAGTTATGTTTCAAGGTTTAGAATTTGTCTGAACGTAATTTTCCCATGAACTGAGAATAGTTTGATGGGTGCTTGGTTTGGTAATATTGTATTATTTTAGCACTGTGATAGTCTTGCTGTACATTAAACACAATGCTTTGTAAAGTGATTCAACAAGGAAGTGCAAAAATATATAAATACATTTGTCACTTGTTATTGTATTTAGTGACATAAAAATTCTGTTTCTCATTGTTAGACTTGTACATAACTTATTCTGGTTGTAAAACATATTTTACAATGATACACAGTAAATATAAACTAGTGTTTTCTTGTGTATCATATCATAAGTAACTAAACTTAAATATGTTTACATATTTTATCTTTAAAAGCTTCTACAGAGAAATGTATGCGTGTTATTTGTGATAAATCATAGAAAAAGTCGTCTTTCCCTGATTTTATGTTTTGCTAACAGATGTATTAGTCTGTTATTTTAATTACATACACTGGTGATAGCATATTAGGCTATAGCAAACATCTCAGTGCAAGCATCTAAAGATGTAATGATTAGGACATGGGTGTAAAATTTTTAAATAAATAGACTTTCTATGATCATATTAACTCCAATCATTCTGGTGAATGCCCTTTGTGTTTTATCTCGGGTAATTTATTTGACATGGCTAACAATATGCTACAACATGTTTATATCTCAGGTATTATCACACTGGGCTTTAGGACATTATTTTGTAAACTAAGGTAATTTAGTAAATATTATATTAGTATAATTTGAAGTTTTGTTAATAAATGTACATGTGACACTTGTTAAGTCTGTAATTTTACTTACATGTATTAATAACGGCTTATTGGAACTATGATGAAACATGAGTTTTATATAGGAAGTGTAAAGTGTACCGGATATTCAAACATGTTAGAAACTGATGTAATTTATCACGGAACACTAAGCTAGACATGTACACGTTAGTAAAGTGTATTCGATATTCAAACATACTTGTTAGAAACTGATGTAATTTATCACGGAACATTAAGCTAGACATGTACACGTTAGTAAAATGTATTGGATATTCAAACATACTTGTTAGAAACTGATGTAATTTATCACGGAATATTAAGCTAGACATGTACACGTTAGTAAAGTGTATTGGATATTCAAACATGTTAGAAACTGATGTAATTTATCACGGAACATTAAGCTAGACATGTACACGTTAGTAAAGTGTATTGGATATTCAAACATACTTGTTAGAAACTGATGTAATTTATCATGTTTTTAGTCTATATGTAAGTAGTTTCAATCAGAAAGACACAAGTTCTAGACAAAGATTTCACTTATGTGGAGCAGTATGTAATCATTTCTGACAGTCACACTTTATCATGTTTTTAGTCTATATGTAAGTAGTTTCAATCAGAAAGACACAAGTTCTAGACAAAGATTTCACTTATGTGGAGCAGTATGTAATCATTTCTGACAGTCACACTTTATCATGTTTTTAGTCTATATGTAAGTAGTTTCAATCAGAAAGACACAAGTTCTAGACAAAGATTTCACTTATGTGGAGCAGTATGTAATCATTTCTGACAGTCACACTTTATCATGTTTTTAGTCTATATGTAAGTAGTTTCAATCAGAAAGACACAAGTTCTAGACAAAGATTTCTGAAAATATTTATATAAATATAATAATTTTGTTTCTATTAATTAATTTAGATATTTTATTATAAAGATTCTTTAAACGTTAACAGAACAAATCAACTTATGAAGCTAAACATGAGATTTAAATAATCGTTCTTGTCTGGAGGCTATGGGTAAAAGTATGTAAGATTTATTATTAGCTATGATATTGGGCTCTTTCAAATAATAAATAACACGTTTGATAAACCTGACATGTGAGACAGTGTCATAGTAGTCGTGTTACTGATTTAAGGGTTTTACTTTAAACAGCAGGTACATTAAAAACCTACAGCACTATAAAACCATTGTCCTTTCTGACTAAAGTAACACTGTCCTCAGTGAAACTTTATAACAATAACTTTATCTACTCATAGAAATACTGTCAGTCTTTGAAAACATCTGTAACTGAAAACTATAAAGTAACACATGTGAAATGAAATATTTTACCAAGAACTGTCAAACATAATAAAAATTGTAGTTATATAGGTAGATGAATAGTATATTTAACCATAAAGCAAAAACAGTGAAACTGTAAACGTGTATGTTATATTACTATATGATATCCAGATATTTAAATAAACGTCCTTTTCAGGACAGCCATTGTAAAAATTATGTATTCCAAGTCAATTACGAAAGCGAAAATTATATTATAATACTTTAATTGTGTATTAAATCATAAAAATTTAATCAGCTCTCTTTTACAATAATTATAAAAACATATTAAATGTATTTGTGACATATCCACGTACGGAAACACTAGTAATATTGTTAAATGAAAAATATAAACATAATATTGGTGTAGTCCTAGGGGAATATAGTATCACTGTATTATAAACATAATATTGGTGTAGTCCTAGGGGAATATAGTAACACTGTATTATAAACATAATATTGGTGTAGTCCTAGGGGAATATAGTAACACTGTATTATAAACATAATATTGATGTAGTCCTAGGGAATATGGTAACACTGTATTATAAACATAATACCGGTGTAGTCCTAGGGGAATATAGTATCACAGTATTATAAACAAAATATTGGTGTAGTCCTATGGGAATATAGTAACACTGTATTATAAACATAATATTGGTGTAGTCCTAGGGGAATATAGTAACACTGTATTATAAACATAATATCGGTGTAGTCCTAGGGGAATATAGTATGACTGTATTATAAACATAATATTGGTGTAGTCCTAGGGGAATATAGTAACACTGTATTATAAACATAATATCGGTTTAGTCCTAGGGGAATATAGTAACACTGTATTATAAACATAATATCGGTGTAGTTCTAGTGAAATATAGTAACACTGTATTCTCCAGAAACACCACCTACCTTTTTGAAACACATTTAATACAATTAAATATATTAATAGAAACTATAAAAATAAGACTAGTTAAAATTTGTATACAGTTCCAGAGAAACATAGTAATGCTGTCCGTTTTATCTTTTGTAAAATACACACAAAATACGCCCAGTTTGACCATCCGCCTGCAGAACCTCAGAAACATAATTCACCTGTACAAACACCGAGCATCTTTGTAAAACATATTTAAGGTTTACATGTAAAGGGAAACTGTGAACACAACGTTACGCAAGTTAAATTAAATTATTAATTTTAAGAACTTGAATGTTACTATAAAGTTAATGTAATGTTGATTTATCTGCACTCTCAACATATCAAAACGCCCTCTAGTGACACTTCTCTCCGTTGTAGGGAAACTGTGAACACAACGTTACGCAAGTTAAATTAAATTATTAATTTTAAGAACTTGAATGTTACTATAAAGTTAACGTAATGTTGATTTATCTGCACTCTCAACATATCAAAATGCCCTCTAGTGACACTTCTCTCCGTTGTAGGGAAACTGTGAACACAACGTTACGCAAGTTAAATTAAATTATTAATTTTAAGAACTTGAATGTTACTATAAAGTTAATGTAATGTTGATTTATCTGCACTCTCAACATATCAAAATGCCCTCTAGTGACACTTCTCTCCGTTGTAAAACCAGCTTAGCAACATGCCCCTAGCAACTCTCTGTGAGTTGCATTCAGACTGGAAGTACTTTGCATATTACACAACAGTTATATGGCCATTAGGTGTCAGCTTATTACTTAATACTTATGTAACCGTAAGGGATCGTATTTCGATTTTCACCACCTGACAACCCTCAAATTGAGGTGGCATCCTTCAGACGATGAACAAGATATTAACAAGTACAGATTGTTTTACGTCAACATGACGTAACATTACTGTAAACAAACTGTTCAGATGAAGTAGAGTTAGTCATCCATCTAATCTAGAGATGCGGTAACAGAAGATATAAGAAATGGTTACCACTGTGTGAATCTTTGTAGTACAAAAGACATGGTAACAGAAGATATAAGAACTGGTTACCACTCTCTGAATCTTTATAGTACAAAGACATGGTAACAGAAGATATAAGAACTAGTTACTACTGTCTGAATCTTTATAGTACAAAGACATGGTAACAGAAGATATAAGAACTGGTTACCACTCTCTGAATCTTTATTGTACAAAGACATGGTAATAGAAGATATAAGAACTGGTTACCACTGTCTGAATCTTTATTGTACAAAGACATGGTAACAGAAGATATAATAACTGGTTACCACTGTCTGAATCTTTATAGTACAAAGACATGGTAACAGAAGATATAAGAACTGGTTACCACTCTCTGAATCTTTATTATACAAAGACATGGTAACAGAAGATATAAGAACTGGTTACCACTGTCTGAATCTTTATAGTACAAAGACATGGTAATAGAAGATATAAGAACTGGTTACCACTGTCTGAATCTTTATTGTACAAAGACATGGTAACAGAAGATATAATAACTTGTTACCACTGTCTGAATCTTTATAGTACAAAGACATGGTAACAGAAGATATAAGAACTGGTTACCACTCTCTGAATCTTTATTGTACAAAGACATGGTAACAGAAGATACAAGAACTGGTTACCACTGTCTGAATCTTTATAGTACAAAGACATGGTAATAGAAGATATAAGAACTGGTTACCACTGTCTGAATCTTTATTGTACAAAGACATGGTAACAGAAGATATAATAACTGGTTACCACTGTCTGAATCTTTATAGTACAAAGACATGGTAACAGAAGATATAAGAACTGGTTACCACTGTCTGAATCTTTATAGTACAAAGACATGGTAATGGAAGATTTGAGAACTGGTTACCACTGTCTGAATCTTTATAGTACAAAGACATGGTAACAGAAGATATAAGAACTGGTTATTACTCTCTGAATCTTTATTTTACAAAGACATGGTGACAGTTGTTACTCAGAAAACACAATAATCCATCTGACATCGTAGTTAACCACAAGTAACCTTCAAAATGTCTCATGCTGTGACAGATTGTAAAAAACGTTAACTACCCTTACGTCGTGGTTATCCCTATGTAACATTTGATTACATTTGTTTCATTCAAAGACTTTTGCGCAAACGTACTCAAAACATTATCTTCGCTTATCTTTATTAATTTTTAAACCAATGCACTAGACTGAAGGCAAGAAGTCAACACAAACCATTACTATTATATGGTCTTAAAATTCGACAACTGGACACTAGCCACGAACTCACAGATTTATAGTCTGACCACACTAGCCACTAAGCTCTGTCTTGCCATTAGTCGAAAATAGCTGTTTAACGAATGTTTTGTACAAACACTGTGAAACTGTACTTACATTCGCAGACAGAAATACCTCAAACATTAGAATAATGACCTATATAAATGAACCAAATATCGTACATAAAATAAGTTTTGGTATTTCTATAGAATGCGGTAATACAACTGTTACGCTACCTCAAGAAAGGCGGAACAATATCCACCGAATGACCCCGTAAATAAAACACGTCGGTAACTTTTTACTGTGACGTGAGAAACATTCCGCCGTCTCACCACCGAAACAAAGAAAACTTAAGGTATGAATAATGAACACTATTGTCGAGAGTGAGTTCATGTGTAACAACGTAACTAGATGAACATGGTAACTGTGTTTGATATAATTATTAATGGTCAGTTTACGTGTAACTGTAGTGGTAACGATGTCCGAAACCTAATTTGTCGAGGCGGCCCGGCATGGAGAGGTGGTTAAGGAACTAGACTCGTAATCTGAGGGTCGCGGGTTCGAATCCCCGTCGCACCAAACATGCTCGCCCGTTTAGCCGTGGAGATGTTGTAATGTAACGGTCAATCCCATTATTCGTTGATAAAAGAGTTGGCGGTAGGTGATGATGACTAGCTGCCTTCTCTCTGATCTTACACTGCTACATTAGGGATGGATAGTGCATATAGCCCTGGTGTAGCTTTGCATGAAATTCAGAACAAAACAAACTAAAATATGTCAAGACATTGTTTTAGGAATAACAACGTATTGAATCCCACTTGTTAGAACATTAACTTCACGACTAATGATTTGTATAATATCTCTTGACGACACTTATTTTAGAAGTAACTTGGGACGTTAGCTATAACCAGGATTATTACTGATTATTATAGCCGCTAGGGGGCTGTGTTGTCGTTCTTCCAGTATACTGCTAGTAATAAGTCGTTATTTAGAGAGTACAAGTGTCGCTTACGTTGAAGAGGTCGTTATTTACAGAGTACAAGTGTCGCTTACGTTGAAGAGGTCGTTATTTACAGAGTACAAGTGTCGCTTACGTTGAAGAGGGGGCATCTTCAGATCGTCATTGAACATTATGGAAGCTTCTTGTAATTGCGTTTAAATAGTTTGGGCTTGGCATGGCCAAGCGCGTAAGGCGTGTGACTCGTAATCCGAGGGTCGCGGGTTCGCGCCCGCGTCGCGCTAAATATGCTCGCCCTCCCAGCCGTGGGGGTATATAATGTTACGGTCAATCCCACTATACGTTGGTAAAAGAGTAGCCCAAGAGTTGGTGGTGGGTGGTGATGACTAGCTGCCTTCCCTCTAGTCTTACACTGCTAAATTAGGGACGGCTAGCACAGATAGCCCTCGAGTAGCTTTGTGCGAAGTTCTAAAACAAACAAACAAGCGTTTAAATAATAAATATTTAAATGACACCTTTGTTCATTTATGAAAAGAATCCTAAAATTTTGACAAATTTAGAAAGAAAACTCGATAAAACATTATTAGGTCACGTAGTCTTGTTTCGTTGTTAGTTTTAGAACAAAATCACTTTAGGCTATCTGCCGTGTCCATTGCGAGGGTTCGAAACCTGAATTTTAGTTTTGTCGGTCATACACTTACCACTATTCCTCTGAGGGACAAGGTCACATTTTTACGCGAACATACAAACTGTCATACGGCGTTATAATACCAGCGCCGTCTACCGGTATTGTCATTAACTACTTTCATTATGTTCAATAGCCAAAGAGGACAAGCTAAAAGAACTGGAACTAACATCCATGTTAACAAGAAATTATGTTATTTACAACTAAAAAAGGAAACTTGTGTTTTTACTTCTTTTATAATGGATGAATAATGTTCATTATGTTCATTTGTTATTGAACACAAAACTGCAGAATGGGCTATCTGTGCTTGAGCTCATTATGGGTTTGAAAACATAATTTATAGCGTTCTAAATATTTAGGCTTACCGCTGAGCTTCTTAAGGTCTAGAAATGATTGAAACATTTACAGCACACAAACAACCTGTTTAGGAAATGCTGTTAACTCATTAGAAATCTCTACATGGTTTTTTTTATTATTATATTCGAAAAGAATTACCCTTCCTATTTTCAGTGGAATCTTTCTCGTCAGTTGACCTATTAAAACGTGTTTGTTTTTTAACCCAAATTTATAATATCTATCCTAAAACTAATATGTGGTGACATCTATCGACAACTAATACAGCCATTAACTATTAATAACGAAGCTTTAACTATTAATTACACTGGTTCTATCCTATCTTAATTGGTAATGTTGAAAGCTTCCTTAACAATAAAATGTTATGTCATTTAATTTATATTTATTCTTCACCATCTTACACAATAAAATTTGACAATTAAATCATCATTATCACTAGATGGCAGCACTATCTTATATATTCTAATATTTGTCTGGTTTGAAATAAATGATTTTTGCGTAAAATTAATAAATAGTTGATCCAATGTAAACGTTGTTTACAGGTTTTAACACCGAAATGTTTATTGAAGTAATATATTTTTTAGACAGAAAAAGCTCGGCTTAATCATGTTGCTTACATTTTAAATTTATTTTTCGAGATCTCTAATTTTGAAAATATTTCACTGTCACAGTTTCAGCGTAGAAATCATAAACGTGGTTAAAACTTTCCCTCATATGCATCTAACTCTTTTCGTTATCCTTCCTCCTCTCACTTATTTTCCTTCACAGTTTCACCCTAATGTTTAATCTTTATTTCAGTAATTATTAAACAAAGAAACATGGGCTCTAAGAAGAAACTTAAAATTATTTAAAAGTTTAGTTTTTAAAACTGATTTAATCTCCCACTACTGGCGATCCTCTCCCAGCACGTGTAACATTTTCTCTTATTTCATTTTCCGTGACAGAACTTCAAAATGATTTAGAATATTTTCGCCCCCGCCCAGAGGTGTAGTGGATTCGGAACACGTGAGCATGACGTACCTGCATTTTATTTTATCAGCCGGAACTACGTACCGCCACGACTTCGAAATTTATTGATTTCGCCCTCTAATCCAATCATACCTTTTTTTACATATTTTGTCATTTTTTGGTTCATTTTATTAACGCTATTAGGTTTGATTGTTTGTTTCTTTGTTTTCAAGTTATTCATGAAAACACATTCTAATTGCTGTGAGTTTCGTTTTAATATGCTACAAATATCTGGTTTGAAACTTTTATTTTCTCACTAGTGTCTTGTATTTGTAATAAGTATGGAATATACGTATATATGTAGATGTTTGTTTCTTTGCTTGCGCGCAAACCTACACGAGAGATGTCTGCGCTAGCCGTCCCTATCGCTGCAGTGAAAGAGTAGTCATCGTCACCTACTACCAACTTTTGTGCTAGTCACTTACCAACAAATAGTGGGATTGAACGTCATATTATGACACCCCTAGATTGAAAGGGCGAATGTGTTTGGCGGGACGAAGATTTGAACGTAAAATATACGTGTGAGGAAGTAGTAATGTTATAGAATAAATGTGTGTAAGAAAGTATTATTAATTATAGAATACAGTGTGTATGGAAGTAGTAATGGTTATAGAATATAGTGTGTAAGGAAGTAGTAATGGTTATAGAATATAGTGTGTAAGGAAGTAGTAATGGTTATAGAATATAGTGTGTAAGGAAGTAGTAATGGCTATAGAATATAGTGTGTAAGGAAGTAGTAATGGTTATAGAATATAGTGTGTAAGGAAGTAGTAATGGTTATAAAATATAGTGTGTAAGGAAGTAGTAATGGGTATAGAATATAATGTGTAAGGAAGTAGTAATGGTTATAGAATATAGTGTGTAAGGAAGGAGCAATGGTTATAGAATATAGTGTGTAAGGAAGTAGTAATGGTTATAGAATATAGTGTGTAAGGAAGTAGTAATGGTTATAGAATATAGTGTGTAAGGAAGTAGTAATAATTATAGAATAGAGTGTGTAAGGAAGTAGAAATGGTTATAGAATATAGTGTGTAAGGAAGTAGTAATGGTTATAGAATATAGTGTGTAAGGAAGTAGTTATGGTTATAGAATATAGTGTGTAAGGAAGTAGTAATGGTTATAGAATATAGTGTGTAAGGAAGTATTAATGGTTATAGAATATAGTGTATAAGGAAGTAGTAATGATTATAGAATATAGTGTGTAAGGAAGTAGTAATGGGTATAGAATATAATGTGTAAGGAAGGAGTAATGGTTATAGAATATAGTGTGTAAGGAAGTAGTAATGGTTATAGAATATAGTGTGTAAGGAAGTAGCAATTGTTATAGAATATAGTGTCTAAGGAAGTAGTAATGGTTATAGAATATAGTGTGTAAGGAAGTAGCAATTGTTATAGAATATAGTGTGTAAGGAAGTAGTAATGGTTATAGAATATAGTGTGTAAGGAAGTAGTAATGGTTATAGAATATAGAGTGTAAGGAAGTAGTAATGGTTATAGAATATAGTGTGTAAGGAAGTAGTAATGGTTATAGAATATAGTGTGTAAGGAAGGAGTAATGGTTATAGAATATAGTGTGTAAGGAAGGAGTAATGGTTATAGAATATAGTGTGTAAGGAAGTAGTAATGGTTATAGAATATAGTGTGTAAGGAAGTAGTAATGGTTATAGAATATAATGTGTAAGGAAGTAGCAATGGTTATAGAATATAGTGTGTAGGGAAGGAGCAATGGTTATAGCATATAGTGTGTAAGGAAGTAGTAATGGGTATAGAATATAGTGTGTAAGGAAGTAGTAATGGTTATAGAATATAGTGTGTAAGGAAGTAGTAATGGTTATAGAATATAGTGTGTAAGGAAGTAGTAATGGTTATAGCATATAGTGTGTAAGGAAGTAGTAATGGTTATAGAATATAGTGTGTAAGGAAGTAGTAATGGTTATAGAATATAGTGTGTAAGGAAGTAGTAATGGTTATAGAATATAGTGTGTAAGGAAGTAGTAATGGTTATAGAATATAGTGTGTAAGGAAGTAGTAATGGTTATAGAATATAGTGTGTAAGGAAGGAGTAATGGTTATAGAATATAGTGTGTAAGGAAGTAGTAATGGTTATGGAAGATATGTCAACAGAGAAAGTTTCATAGAAATGTGGAGGAACAACACAATTCAGTTTTGTTTATATTTTTGTTTCAAAATATTTGATAATTTTGTTATTGTTTGTTTATCTGTGCAGTCTTGTGTCGTGTGAGTAGTCGGTAAGCTAGTAAGTGTCGGTCAGGGTTTTTAACCGTACGACAGTTTAACAAACACCAGGACAATGACCTACTAGCTACCAATAACGAGAAAGTAAAATCACAATATAGGTTACGTGCGGATATTACCAAGATAACGCCCTTAGTAACTACGGATAATCATCACACGTGCTTATTGTGGATTGGCCAACCAATGTTTCTTTAAAGTAATGTTACATGAACATTTAAGATTTACAGTATACAAGTCTCGAACATGTAAAAGTTAACAAGTCTCGAACATTTAGGAGTTACACTATTCAAGTCTCGAACATTTAAGAGTTATAGCATTCAAGTCTCTTAACATTTAGGAGTTACAGCATTCAAGTCTGGAACATTTAGGAGTTACAGTATTTGAGTTCTAAACTTTTAGGGGTTACGGTATTCAAGTCCTGAACTTTTAAGAGTTACATTATTTGAGTCTCGAACATTTAAGAGTTACAGCATTCAATTCTGGAACGTTAATGATTTACAGTATCCAAGTCGTGAACTTTAAGGGGTTACAATTTCTATTTGTTACGGTTATATCTTTTGCTTGTTATGTCCGGTTTTTTGTCTAGTTTTCTTCCCGACAGTGATTATTTTGGATATTTCTTTGATACGAAGTTTACAAATAGAAGATTATAGAAATATGGTTCCAGTGACTTACTAATTACACTTATAATACACACTGTTTCTCAATGTTCAGTTTTTAGTGTTGATGTTTATTGTTACTGCACTGGAGAAGATAACACGTAACGATATGACTGGTGTTTCAAACACTATATTATTAATATGCCCACTACAGAAAGTTAATCACACATTATACAAACGATGTTCCACGTTTCGCACTGCCATAGAAAATGCACTCCAGTGGCACGGCAGCATGTCTACAGACTTGCAACGTTAAAAACCGGGTTTCGATTCCGTTGTGGGCAGAGCACAGATAGCCCATTGTGTAACTTTGTGGTTAATCCAACACAACAACAACAGCAGCCATAGAATATCTTACGTTCGTACTCACTTATAATACCTATTACTGTTATAAACGATTTTTATTATCGTAATTTATATGTTAGATAGGAGGCGGATGACATTAAGACAGACCTAGAAAGTTATAAGTTGTCGTTAAATGTTTTACTAACTTTTAAATATTGATTATATATAGAAACTTGCAGAAGATAGTTGAGGAAGTTAGAGTTGTTTGAAGAAGGTAAATTATCGAATCAGTCATGAGCTTTTTTGAAGTAGTTTTATCGATGTTTGCTTTATCTACTTCGTACAAGTGTGTTTATTTTTCGTTGTTATTTACTTTGTACAAGTGTTTATTTTTTGTTGTTATTTACTTCGTACAAGTGTGTTTATTTTTCGTTGTTATTTACTTCGTACAAGTGTGTCTATTTTTCGTTGTTATTTACTTCGTACAAGTGTGTTTATTTTTAGTTGTTATTTACTTCGTACAAGTGTGTGTATTTTTTGTTGTTATTCACTTCGTACAAGTGTGTTTAATTTTCGTTGTTATTTACTTCGTACAAGTGTGTTTATTTTTCGTTGTTATTTACTTCGTACAAGTGTGTTTATTTTTCGTTGTTATTTTCTTCGTACAAGTGTGTTTATTTTTCGTTGTTATTTATTTTGTGCAAGTGTGTGTATTTTTCGTTGTTATTCCCTTCGTACAAGTGTGTTTATTTTTCGTTGTTATTTATTTTGTACAAGTGTGTGTATTTTTCGTTGTTATTCCCTTCGTACAAGTGTGTTTATTTTTTGTTGTTATTTACTTCGTACAAGTGTGTTTATGTTTTGTTGATCTAAGTTTTGTTAATATTATTCAAACTTTTAGCAAAGATAAAATAAAGGTAAGTTAGTTTTGTGTGAACTTGGCGTTAAATTATTTTCACCATATATCTTAAAATAACCCGTCAAGGAAAGGTGAGTTTTCAAAGTTACGTACTAATTCGCCCATTTCCACTGTAACACTTTAATACGATGAACAGTGCGGTCATTTGTAGACCAGACTTTCTGTTGGTGTTCCACTGTATCCAAGACCTTTTTCACACAAACAAAAATACCTAGTGGACTGGACAGAGGTGTGGTCATATAGGATTGCTGTGATGCCAGTTTCTTCGGCCACTGTTTTTTTATTTTATCGGGATTTGAAAACTAACTTGAAGCCAAATGTTCACAACTATCTTGTATTAGCCCCTGAAATAAATAGCTATTTGGAGAGTACATAAGCTATGGGTTTACTGTCAGTAATAAAATATGATACACGAATTTCATTGTTAGTTTAAAATGTTCAGGAAATGCCAGTCTTTGTATCAAGATTTAGGACTAAAACAATTGTGAACGATGACAAAAACATAGATGATACTTGTACGCTTGTTAAACGGTTAATACAAAGTTGTATTCAAAACAAATCCAAGTCGTCTCCAAACTTTACTGTCTGAAAATGGATTTGTTGTTTGTTTTTGAATTTCGCGCAAAGCTACACGAGGGCTATCTGCGCTAGCCGTCCCTAATTTAGCAGTGTAGGACTAGAGGGAAGGCTAGTCATCACCACCCACCGTCAACTCTGGGGCTACTCTTTTACCAACGAATAGTGGGATTGACCGTGCCATTATAACGCACCCGTGGTTAAAAGGTCGAGCATGTTTGGTGTGAAGAACGCGCGACTCTCGGATTACGAGTAGAACAACTTAACTCACCTGGCCATGCCGGGCCCAAATGAGTTTCTCGTCTCGAAGTTCGAACTTGCCACTGCGAGAAGTCGACTTAGATTTAATTATTTCATTAAATAAAACTTACCTCGTTAATTCAAAATAATAAAAACAGTCAATAATTTGTTTAATTATTTTTGCAATGAACTTTGGGTTTTTGTGTTTCTATAAGATTTTTTTAAGTGAGGGTCCACAAAATGTTCGAATAAGATCTGTAGTTGGTGTGAATAACTCACACTAATATCAATATGTGCTCCAACTTTACAATTTGATCACTTTAAAACATTGCCCACAGTCTATCAATAATAATTGTTCGTTCTTTGTTCAAACAATCGTAAAACGTGGACAGTTGTTTAATAAGATACTGTTTCCAGTGGAATATTTCCACATATGTTTAATAAGATACTGTTTCCAGTGGAATATTTCCACATATGTTTAATAAGATACTGTTTCCAGTGGAATATTTCCACATATGTTTAATAAGATACTGTTTGCAGTGGAATATTTCCACATATGTTTAATAAGATACTGTTTGCAGTGGAATATTTCCACATATGTTTAATAAGATACTGTTTGCAGTGGAATATTTCCACATATGTTTAATAAGATACTGTTTGCAGTGGAATATTTCCACATATGTTTAATAAGATACTGTTTCCAGTGGAATATTTCCACATATGTTTAATAAGATACTCTTTGCAGTGGAATATTTCCACATATGTTTAATAAGATACTGTTTGCAGTGGAATATTTCCACATATGTTTAATAAGATACTGTTTGCAGTGGAATATTTCCACATATGTTTAATAAGATACTGTTTGCAGTGGAATATTTCCACATATGTTTAATAAGATACTGTTTGCAGTGGAATATTTCCACATATGTTTAATAAGATACTGTTTGCAGTGGAATATTTCCACATATGTTTAATAAGATACTGTTTGCAGTGGAATATTTCCACATATGTTTAATAAGATACTGTTTGCAGTGGAATATTTCCACATATGTTTAATAAGATACTGTTTCCAGTGGAATATTTCCACATATGTTTAATAAGATACTGTTTGCAGTGGAATATTTCCACATATGTTTAATAAGATACTGTTTGCAGTGGAATATTTCCACATATGTTTAATAAGATACTGTTTGCAGTGGAATATTTCCACATATGTTTAATAAGATACTGTTTGCAGTGGAATATTTCCACATATGTTTAATAAGATACTGTTTGCAGTGGAATATTTCCACATATGTTTAATAAGATACTGTTTCCAGTGGAATATTTCCACATATGTTTAATAAGATACTGTTTGCAGTGGAATATTTCCACATATGTTTAATAAGATACTGTTTGCAGTGGAATATTTCCACATATGTTTAATAAGATACTGTTTGCAGTGGAATATTTCCACATATGTTTAATAAGATACTGTTTGCAGTGGAATATTTCCACATATGTTTAATAAGATACTGTTTGCAGTGGAATATTTCCACATATGTTTAATAAGATACTGTTTGCAGTGGAATATTTCCACATATGTTTAATAAGATACTGTTTCCAGTGGAATATTTCCACATATGTTTAATAAGATACTCTTTGCAGTGGAATATTTCCACATATGTTTAATAAGATACTGTTTGCAGTGAAATATTTCCACATATGTTTAATAAGATACTGTTTGCAGTGGAATATTTCCACATATGTTTAATAAGATACTGTTTGCAGTGGAATATTTCCACATATGTTTAATAAGATACTGTTTGCAGTGGAATATTTCCACATATGTTTAATAAGATACTGTTTGCAGTGGAATATTTCCACATATGTTTAATAAGATACTGTTTGCAGTGGAATATTTCCACATATGTTTAATAAGATACTGTTTGCAGTGGAATATTTCCACATATGTTTAATAAGATACTGTTTGCAGTGGAATATTTCCACATATGTTTAATAAGATACTGTTTGCAGTGGAATATTTCCACATATGTTTAATAAGATACTGTTTCCAGTGGAATATTTCCACATATGTTTAATAAGATACTCTTTGCAGTGGAATATTTCCACATATGTTTAATAAGATACTGTTTGCAGTGAAATATTTCCACATATGTTTAATAAGATACTGTTTGCAGTGGAATATTTCCACATATGTTTAATAAGATACTGTTTGCAGTGGAATATTTCCACATATGTTTAATAAGATACTGTTTCCAGTGGAATATTTCCACATATGTTTAATAAGATACTGTTTGCAGTGGAATATTTCCACATATGTTTAATAAGATACTGTTTCCAGTGGAATATTTCCACATATGTTTAATAAGATACTGTTTGCAGTGGAATATTTCCACATATGTTTAATAAGATACTGTTTGCAGTGGAATATTTCCACATATGTTTAATAAGATACTGTTTGCAGTGGAATATTTCCACATATGTTTAATAAGATACTGTTTGCAGTGGAATATTTCCACATATGTTTAATAAGATACTGTTTGCAGTGGAATATTTCCACATATGTTTAATAAGATACTGTTTCCAGTGGAATATTTCCACATAAGTTATTAGTTGTTCATTTTATAAAACCTATAAATACAAAACTTCATTTGTGTTATAAATAATGAAAATAAACAGACTTTATTTACTTAGTTATTTACACACAGAAGAATCAAATCACAAGGATTGAACCTGTTAGAAATTTTGTCGTAAGTAAGTTGGTTTCAAGTTGTCTGCAGCAGGTTTAGTGCGTGGGGTGGGGCTAATGGGGCCAAACGTCATGCGGGGATTAATTCCATATCGTCGGAGATAACCCTGGTAGTTGTTGTTTTCTAAATCAGGCTTATAACCAGGAGGTGCGTCAAACACTTGTACAAACGGTTGATTTAAAGATGCCAGAAGAGGGCGCAGTAACAAAGTCATCAACAGGAAACGAAGCAGAAAATAGGAGTGCTAGACGAAAGGACAAAAATCTGTTTCAAAAGTCATGTTAGTTGGCACGTGACAAAGAACGTTTGGACTTTTTAGGACAGAATAACAATATGGCGTCTTTTCAGCAAGTTTCCATTTTGTACAGTGAAACGTTTTAAATTGAATAACAGAAAATTATTTCAATGATCTTATTACAAGTGCATTACTTTATATCAAAATAATAAAAATAGTATGTAATGTATAACTGGAAAACAAGTATCATAACGTTAGCAGTTTTGCTTTAATAGTGTATAGTGCTGTCATCTCTTAACAAAAACTGGAAATAAATAACATTTCTCTAATTATAATAATGATATTCTGGTACGAATATTTCAGAGTTTCGTGGGATCACCACTGTTTTTATTTTTGTGCCAGAACTTTAGTAGCGTCATTAAAAATCTGTCCGTGTAGGAAATTGTAAATACAGTAATGGAAATAATTATGGAAAGATGAAAGTAGTAATTGTTAGAAAAAAACACAAGTTATTTTTGTTGTTGTAGTTATTTTAAACTGCTAATCGAAAGGAAGGAAGCTAGCCAGCAAAAAAAGCCTACCATCCATGTTAAGTGATTGACTGTTGTATCTATAACGCGCTCACAGCTTAAAATCGGTGTAACACAGATTCAAGCCGCGGCTCCAGCTCTTAAACAAAATACGTATCAGGACGTGAATAAGTAGTAGAATGCATTAGTTTTTGTGTGGGAGACATTTCAATAGTTATTTACAGTTTATCAGCACACCACTGTAAAATAATATTCCATGTTATCCCTGTAATCCAGTTAAGTTGTTTAATAATAATAAGTAGTAGAATGCACTAGTGTTTGTGTGGGAGACATTTCAATAGTTATTAACAGTTTATCAGCACACCACTGTAAAATAATATTCCATGTTATCCCTGTAATCCAGTTAAGTTGTTTAATTGTCTTTTGAATTTTCCAGTTACTGCACGCAGCTTCGAGAATGTTCATATCGAAACTTTATGAAAACAATTCATGATTGTAATATCCTTGATTAGGACTCAGAAAGACTCTGTGATATCTAAACAACGGTTAATCGAATATCACTGTAAGTCTGTAAACTGGTTCACCGGCGGGCTCATTGTCGCAAGTGTTCTATCAACCTTTTTATTCTCACTGTATTATTTTGTATGAATCATATTCCTGAGGCAGTAGGATGATAGATCAGAATCTACTGGTACATGGCAGCAGTCAAGGTGCCATGAATTTTGTGTACTTCATATGTAAACGTTTCGTGTTTTTGGTGTTAGCAATCTTAATTAGTTGACAGAGATTCGCATATTAACGTTTCATTCCTCATTCTTTATATTATGTTGTCGATGGTCAACCTTTGTTCGCGCTCGGCCATCCATAAAAAACAATCATCCCGATCATCTCAGTTTGTTGATAAGACTGACACTTGGCTAACTTGATATAATCATCACCCAGCGATGACCAGTATAATCTGAGAAATATGTAGCTAATATTTATTAAATATGATACAAAGGCTGAGGGTCTCAAATTAATCAATTGGTAAACTTTTGATTAACGTGGGTCAAAGGTCAGGGCCAACCTAAAGGTCTAGCTCTTTTGTAATAATGATAGCAAAGTGAGAATTCGAAAAGCACCCAAAACTTGATAACGGGTGTGAAAAGAAAGAAGTTTGACACCAAAACACGGTACTCTTGAAACACCCTTGTAGTTTCTGAACATGTCTGCAACATTACATGTTATAAATATCATACAGTTGAAACACCCTTGTAGTTTCAGAACATGTTTGCAACATTACATGTTATAAATATCATACAGTTAAAACACCCTTGTAGTTTCAGAACATGTCTGCAACATTACATGTTATAAATATCATACAGTTGAAACACCCTTGTAGTTTCAGAACATCTTTGCAACATTACATGTTATAAATATCATACAGTTAAAACACCCTTGTAGTTTCAGAACATGTCTGCAACATTACATGTTATAAATATCATACAGTTAAAACACCCTTGTAGTTTCAGAATATGTCTGCAACATTACATGTTATAAATATCATACAGTTAAAGAAAGCACGTCCGAACCTTCAAGTTGGAATACGCTAGCAATGTTATCATTTCTCTCTAGGTTAAACAGCCTCGTCTGAACCTTCAAGTTGGAATACGCTAGCAATGTTATCATTTCTCCCTGGGTTAAACAGCCTCGTCCGAACCTTCAAGTTGGAATACGCTAGCAATGTTATCATTTCTCTCTGTGTTAAACAGCCTCGTCTGAACCTTCAAGTTGGAATACGCTAGCAATGTTATCATTTCTCTCTAGGTTAAACAGCCTCGTCTGAACCTTCAAGTTGGAATACGCTAGCAATGTTATCATTTCTCCCTGGGTTAAACAGCCTCGTCTGAACCTTCAAGTTGGAATACGCTAGCAATGTTATCATTTCTCCCCGGGTTAAACAGCCTCGTCCGAACCTTCAAGTTGGAATACGCTAGCAATGTTATCATTTCTCTCTGTGTTAAACAGCCTCGTCTGAACCTTCAAGTTGGAATACGCTAGCAATGTTATCATTTCTCCCTGGGTTAAACAGCCTCGTCTGAACCTTCAAGTTGGAATACGCTAGCAATGTTATCATTTCTCCCTGGGTTAAACAGCCTCGCCTGAACCTTCAAGTTGGAATACGCTAGCAATGTTATCATTTCTCCCTGGGTTAAACAGCCTCGTCTGAACCTTCAAGTTGGAATACGCTAGCAATGTTATCATTTCTCCCTGGGTTAAACAGCCTCGTCCGAACCTTCAAGTTGGAATACGCTAGCAATGTTATCATTTCTCCCTGAGTTAAACAGCCTCGTCTGAACCTTCAAGTTGGAATACGCTAGCAATGTTATCATTTCTCCCTGGGTTAAGCAGCCTCGTCCGAACCTTCAAGTTGGAATACGCTAGCAATGTTATCATTTCTCCCTGGGTTAAACAGCCTCGTCTGAACCTTCAAGTTGGAACACCCTTGTAAACCTGATCCGCCTACAAGTAAAATGAAATTAGTCACAGAGTGAACAAAGCTACGATGGTCGTGATTCATTTTGATGTAAAAGGAAAACAAAACCTGCTCTCTGGTCAACATGTTTCTGTCGCTAGTGTGCAAGTTTTAAAATAGATTTCTAAATCGAGAAGTTTCTCATGCAAGCTCAGAATTTGTGCTTTAGCTGAAATATTACAAATTTGTGATAAAATATTATGTAATAACACACGTACATATCACAAGAATATAACTTTTACAGTAAGACATGGATGTTTGTGTTTACTTATAGCAAAGACACATCTGCTGAGTACTAGCGGGGTACGACATGGATGTTACACGTCTGTAAAACAAACGTTTACAGCAAGACATGCCATACACCTGTAAAACAAACTTTTACAGTGAGATGTGGGTGTCACACTCCTGTAAAACAAACGTTTACAGCAAGACATGCCATACACCTGTAAAACAAACTTTTACAGTAAGATGTGGATGTCACACTCCTGTAAAACAAACGTTTACAGTAAGACATGCCATACACCTGCAAAACAAACTTTTACAGTGAGATGTGAATGTTACACTCCTGTAAAACAAACGTTTACAGTAAGACATGCCATACACCTGCAAAACAAACTTTTACAGTGAGATGTGGGTGTCACACTCTTGTAAAACAAACTTTTACAGTGAGATGTGGATGTCACACTCTTGTAAAACAAACGTTTACAGTAAGATGTGGATGTCACACTCCTGTAAAAAAACGTTTACAGTAAGACATGCCATACACCTGCAAAACAAACTTTTACAGTGAGATGTGGATGTCACACTCCTGTAAAACAAACGTTTACAGTAAGACATGCCATACACCTGCAAAACAAACTTTTACAGTGAGATGTGGGTGTCACACTCTTGTAAAACAAACTTTTACAGTGAGATGTGGATGTCACACTCTTGTAAAACAAACGTTTACAGTAAGATGTGGATGTCACACTCCTGTAAAAAAACGTTTACAGTAAGACATGTCATACACCTGTAAAACAAACTTTTACAGTGAGATGTGGATGTCACACTCCTGTAAAACAAACGTTTACAGTAAGACATGCCATACACCTGCAAAACAAACTTTACAGTGAGATGTGGATGTCACACTCTTGTAAAACAAACTTTACAGTGAGATGTGGATGTCACACTCTTGTAAAACAAACTTTTACAGTGAGATGTGGATGTCACACTCTTGTAAAACAAACTTTTACAGTGAGTTGTGGGTGTCACACTCTTGTAAAACAAACTTTTACAGTGAGATGTGGATGTCACACTCTTGTAAAACAAACTTTTACAGTGAGATGTGGGTGTCACACTCTTGTAAAACAAACGTTTACAGTGAGATGTGGGTGTCACACTCTTGTAAAACAAACTTTTACAGTGAGATGTGGGTGTCACAACATTCGTTGAAGGAAAGTTTGTGGTTTATGTTAGTCTAATCAAAACGTCTAGAGTGATGTTTAAAGCCATTTCATTGTCGCGCATGCTTTAAGTTTATTTGTTACAAAGACACGCAATGGACTAGACTCCAAGTTATAGTCTTCCAACTTACCACTCAGTCAGCTGGTGGTTCCATATTTCATGAATAAAAGTACGAATCTTGCAAGCTATTACTACGTCATATTTTTCTAGTCAAAAAATAACTATTGTATTCCCAACTAACAAATCAAAACTCTCGTAAGAGTGTTCTATTACTACATCATATTCTTCTAGTCAACAAATAAATATTGTATTCCCTACTAACAAATCAAAACTCTCGTAAGAGTGTTCTATTACTACGTCATATTCTTCTAGTCAACAAATAACTATTGTATTCCCTACTAACAAATCAAAACTCTCGTAAGAGTGTTCTATTACTACGTCATATTCTTCTAGTCAACAAATAACTATTGTATTCCCTACTAACAAATCAAAACTCTCGTAAGAGTGTTCTATTACTACGTCATATTCTTCTAGTCAACAAATAACTATTGTATTCCCTACTAACAAATCAAAACTCTTGTAAGAGTGTTCTATTACTACGTCATATTCTTCTAGTCAACAAATAACTATTGTATTCCCTACTAACAAATCAAAACTCTCGTAAGAGTGTTCTATTACTACGTCATATTCTTCTAGTCAACAAATAACTATTGTATTCCTACTAACAAATCAAAACTCTCGTAAGAGTGTTCTATTACTACGTCATATTCTTCTAGTCAACAAATAACTATTGTATTCCAAACTAACAAATCAAAACTCTCGTAAGAGTGTTCTATTACTACGTCATATTCTTCTAGTCAACAAATAACTATTGTATTCCCTACTAACAAATCAAAACTCTCGTAAGAGTGTTCAGAGATTCTTACCTTAATGACCATATCTAATGTTTCGTGATGAGCTTACCCTGGCGACGAAATCTTTATTATCACAAACGTCGGAACCAAATATATTAATTTTCCTATTTTTTGTAAAAACCTGTCTCTCACTTACTGTCTTTTTAAACACTTAATTTTTCTCCGTGTTTTAAATTATGTAATTTTTAAACACGTATTTGGTGCAATACATTACGTACACGCCATCTGGTATCGTATGCGAAGGTCTGTCTATAAAACTCATCCCCAATGTTCCACAGTGATGACGTCACATCAGCTTTTCCCTTTCTAAACAGGTATGAATGTAGGAAGATTTAGAAATCCAGGTTTTCGGGTCAGACGGATGTCACGAAGACGAGAAGGTGAAGTCCTGACATTAAAGAAACTATTACAATACAGTATGTCAGCTCTCTCACGTGAGTTTGTTCCTGAGTGTGAAATCCGTGAAGTCCCTGTTGGGGTTTCTTCTAGAAAAAAAAAACTACGTTACCATATTTCATCAAATTCGTGGGAAGGGTAAGGATCAGATTGAGAACGTTTCCCTGGTATATACATCACGCAAGATACAAGAACACTGGTACATTATCTCTATGTTACAATAACACAAGTTAATCTTATATTGTGGAGTCCATATTAAAACAACACAGGTTGATCTTATATTGTTGAGTCCACGTTACAACAACACAAGATGATCTTATATTGTTGAGTCCACGTTACAACAACATAAGATGATTTTATACTGTTGAGTCCACGTACAACAACACAAGATGATCTTATACTGTTGAGTCCACGTACACCAACACAGGATGATCTTATATTGTTAAGTCTACGTTACAACAACACAGGATGATCTTATATTGTTGAGTCCACGTACAACAACACAAGATGATCTTATACTGTTGAGTCCACGTACAACAACACAAGATGATTTTATATTGTTGAGTCTACGTTACAACAACATAAGATGATCTTATACTGTTGAGTCCACGTACAACAACACAAGATGATCTTATACTGTTGAGTCCACGTACAACAACACAAGATGATCTTATACTGTTGAGCCCACGTACAACAACACAAGATGATCTTATACTGTTGAGTCCACGTACAACAACACAAGATGATCTTATATTGTTGAGTCCACGTTACAAGAACACAAGATGATCTTATATTGTTGAGTCCACGTTACAAGAACACAAGATGATCTTATACTGTTGAGTCCACGTACAAGAACACAAGATGATCTTATACTGTTGAGTCCACGTACAACAACACAAGATGATCTTATACTGTTGAGTCCACGTACAACAACACAAGATAATCTTATACTGTTGAGTCCACTTTACAACAACACAAGATGATCTTATACTGTTGAGTCCACGTACAACAACACAAGATGATCTTATACTGTTGAGTCCACGTACAACAACACAAGATGATCTTATACTGTTGAGCCCACGTACAACAACACAAGATGATCTTATACTGTTGAGTCCACGTACAACAACACAAGATGATCTTATATTGTTGAGTCCACGTTACAAGAACACAAGATGATCTTATACTGTTGAGTCCACGTACAACAACACAAGATGATCTTATACTGTTGAGTCCACGTACAACAACACAAGATAATCTTATACTGTTGAGTCCACTTTACAACAACACAAGATGATCTTATACTGTTGAGTCCACGTACAACAACACAAGATGATCTTATACTGTTGAGTCCACGTACAACAACACAAGATGATCTTATATTGTTGAGTCCACGTACAACAACACAAGATGATCTTATACTGTTGAGTCCACGTTACAACAACACAGGATGATCTTATATTGTTGAGTCTACGTTACAACAACATAAGATGATCTTATACTGTTGAGTCCACGTACAACAACACAAGATGATCTTATACTGTTGAGTCCACGTACAACAACACAAGATGATCTTATACTGTTGAGTCCACGTTACAACAACAAAAGATTACGTCATATGTTATATTGTTGAGTTCACATTACAACAACATAAGACCATCTTATATTGTTGAGTCCACTTTACAACAACACAAGATGATCTTATACTGTTGAGTCCACGTACAACAACACAAGATGATCTTATACTGTTGAGTCCACGTACAACAACACAAGATGATCTTATATTGTTGAGTCCACGTACAACAACACAAGATGATCTTATACTGTTGAGTCCACGTTACAACAACACAGGATGATCTTATATTGTTGAGTCTACGTTACAACAACATAAGATGATCTTATACTGTTGAGTCCACGTACAACAACACAAGATGATCTTATACTGTTGAGTCCACGTACAACAACACAAGATGATCTTATACTGTTGAGTCCACGTTACAACAACAAAAGATTACGTCATATGTTATATTGTTGAGTTCACATTACAACAACATAAGACCATCTTATATTGTTGAGTCCACTTTACAACAACACAAGATGATCTTATACTGTTGAGTCCACGTTACAACAACAAAAGATGATCTTATACTGTTGAGTCCACGTTACAACAACACAGGATGATCTTATATTGTTGAGTCTACGTTACAACAACATAAGATGATCTTATATTGTTGAGTCCACGTACAACAACACAAGATGATCTTATACTGTTGAGTCCACGTTACAAGAACACAAGATAATCTTATACTGTTGAGTCCACTTTACAACAACACAAGATGATCTTATACTGTTGAGTCCACGTACAACAACACAAGATGATCTTATACTGTTGAGTCCACGTACAACAACACAAGATGATCTTATATTGTTGAGTCCACGTACAACAACACAAGATGATCTTATACTGTTGAGTCCACGTACAACAACACAAGATGATTTTATATTGTTGAGTCTACGTTACAACAACATAAGATGATCTTATACTGTTGAGTCCACGTACAACAACACAAGATGATCTTATACTGTTGAGCCCACGTACAACAACACAAGATGATCTTATACTGTTGAGCCCACGTACAACAACACAAGATGATCTTATACTGTTGAGTCCACGTACAACAACACAAGATGATCTTATATTGTTGAGTCCACGTTACAAGAACACAAGATAATCTTATACTGTTGAGTCCACTTTACAACAACACAAGATGATCTTATACTGTTGAGTCCACGTACAACAACACAAGATGATCTTATACTGTTGAGTCCACGTACAACAACACAAGATGATCTTATATTGTTGAGTCCACGTACAACAACACAAGATGATCTTATACTGTTGAGTCCACGTTACAACAACACAGGATGATCTTATATTGTTGAGTCTACGTTACAACAACATAAGATGATCTTATACTGTTGAGTCCACGTACAACAACACAAGATGATCTTATACTGTTGAGTCCACGTTACAAGAACACAAGATGATCTTATACTGTTGAGTCCACGTACAACAACACAAGATGATCTTATACTGTTGAGTCCACGTTACAACAACAAAAGATGATCTTATACTGTTGAGTCCATGTTACAACAGCAAAAGATTATGTTATATGTTATATTGTTGAGTCCACGTTACAACAACACAAGATTATCTTATATTGTTGAGTCCATGTTACATCAACACAAGATTACGTCATATGTTATATTGTTGAGTTCACATTACAACAACATAAGACCATCTTATATTGTTGAGTCCACTTTACAACAACACAAGATGATCTTATACTGTTGAGTCCACGTTACAACAACAAAAGATGATCTTATACTGTTGAGTCCACGTTACAACAACACAGGATGATCTTATATTGTTGAGTCTACGTTACAACAACATAAGATGATCTTATATTGTTGAGTCCACGTACAACAACACAAGATGATCTTATACTGTTGAGTCCACGTTACAAGAACACAAGATAATCTTATACTGTTGAGTCCACTTTACAACAACACAAGATGATCTTATACTGTTGAGTCCACGTACAACAACACAAGATGATCTTATACTGTTGAGTCCACGTACAACAACACAAGATGATCTTATATTGTTGAGTCCACGTACAACAACACAAGATGATCTTATACTGTTGAGTCCACGTTACAACAACACAGGATGATCTTATATTGTTGAGTCTACGTTACAACAACATAAGATGATCTTATACTGTTGAGTCCACGTACAACAACACAAGATGATCTTATACTGTTGAGTCCACGTTACAAGAACACAAGATGATCTTATACTGTTGAGTCCACGTACAACAACACAAGATGATCTTATACTGTTGAGTCCACGTTACAACAACAAAAGATGATCTTATACTGTTGAGTCCATGTTACAACAGCAAAAGATTATGTTATATGTTATATTGTTGAGTCCACGTTACAACAACACAAGATTATCTTATATTGTTGAGTCCATGTTACATCAACACAAGATTACGTCATATGTTATATTGTTGAGTTCACATTACAACAACATAAGACCATCTTATATTGTTGAGTCCACTTTACAACAACACAAGATGATCTTATACTGTTGAGTCCACGTTACAACAACAAAAGATGATCTTATACTGTTGAGTCCACGTTACAACAACACAGGATGATCTTATATTGTTGAGTCTACGTTACAACAACATAAGATGATCTTATATTGTTGAGTCCACGTACAACAACACAAGATGATCTTATACTGTTGAGTCCACGTTACAAGAACACAAGATAATCTTATACTGTTGAGTCCACTTTACAACAACACAAGATGATCTTATACTGTTGAGTCCACGTACAACAACACAAGATGATCTTATACTGTTGAGTCCACGTACAACAACACAAGATGATCTTATATTGTTGAGTCCACGTACAACAACACAAGATGATCTTATACTGTTGAGTCCACGTTACAACAACACAGGATGATCTTATATTGTTGAGTCTACGTTACAACAACATAAGATGATCTTATACTGTTGAGTCCACGTACAACAACACAAGATGATCTTATACTGTTGAGTCCACGTTACAAGAACACAAGATGATCTTATACTGTTGAGTCCACGTACAACAACACAAGATGATCTTATACTGTTGAGTCCACGTTACAACAACAAAAGATGATCTTATACTGTTGAGTCCACGTTACAACAGCAAAAGATTATGTTATATGTTATATTGTTGAGTCCACGTTACAACAACAAAAGATTATGTTATATGTTATATTGTTGAGTCCACGTTACAACAACACAAGATGATTTTATATTTTTGAGTCCACGATACAACACAAGATGATTTTATATTGTTGAGTCCACGATACAACACAAGATGATCTTATATTTAGTCCATAATACAACAACACAAGATTATCTTATATTGTTGAGTCCATGTTACATCAACACAAGATTATGTCATATGTTATATTGTTGAGTTCACATTACAACAACATAAGACCATCTTATATTGTTGAGTCCACTTTACAACAACACAAGATGATCTTATACTGTTGAGTCCACGTACAACAACACAAGATGATCTTATACTGTTGAGTCCACGTACAACAACACAGGATGATCTTATACTGTTGAGTCCACGTACAACAACACAAGATGATCTTATATTGTTGAGTCCACGTACAACAACACAAGATGATCTTATATTGTTGAGTCTACATTACAACAACACAAGATGATCTTATACTGTTGAGTCCACGTTACATCAACTCAAGATTATGTCACATGTTATATTGTTGAGTTCACATTACAACAACATAAGACCATCTTATATTGTTGAGTCCACGTTACAACAACACAAGATTAACTTATATTATTAAGTCCATGTTAAACAAGATAATGTGATCTTGATAGATAGCAAATTCTATTTTCTTATGGTTGTTGTTGTGTTTTTGTTTATTTATTATTTTCTTTTATCAATTAATTTATCTAAGAATTTTTCCTTGCATTGAAAAATTAACTCGTCTTCTATATAATGATTTTTATTTTGAGTAAATATATGTGTGTATAATGAAACTATCACGATATACCTCAGCGACGACGTCCAGGTGCTAGTGATGTAACATAAGATTATGTAAATTTATGATCACCTGATGACGTAATCTCGTGACCTACTGAGTGAATAAGTAATTTATAAGACGCTTCACTAAGAAAGAGAGCGAGAAAGACAAAGGTTTTTTTACTTACTGCTGTTTGTCGACAATGTTACTGATATTGTTTGAACACTTTATTTTTTACTGCTGTTTGTCGACAATGTTACTGATATTGTTTGAACACTTTATTTTTTACTGCTGTTTGTCGACAATGTTACTGATATTGTTTGAACACTTTATTTTTTACTGCTGTTTGTCGACAATGTTACTGATATTGTTTGAACACTTTATTTTTTACTGCTGTTTGTCGACAATGTTACTGATATTGTTTGAACACTTTATTTTTTACTGCTGTTTGTCGACAATGTTACTGATATTGTTTGAACACTTTATTTTTTACTGCTGTTTGTCGACAATGTTACTGATATTGTTTGAACACTTTATTTTTTACTGCTGTTTGTCGACAATGTTACTGATATTGTTTGAACACTTTATTTTTTACTGCTGTTTGTCGACAATGTTACTGATATTGTTTGAACACTTTATTTTTTTTACTGCTGTTTGTCGACAATGTTACTGATATTGTTTGAACACTTTATTTTTACTGCTGTTTGTCGACAATGTTACTGATATTGTTTGAACACTTTATTTTTTACTGCTGTTTGTCGACAATGTTACTGATATTGTTTGAACACTTTATTTTTTACTGCTGTTTGTCGACAATGTTACTGATATCGTTTGAACACTTTATTTTTTACTGCTGTTTGTCGACAATGTTACTGATATTGTTTGAACACTTTATTTTTTACTGCTGTTTGTCGACAATGTTACTGATATCGTTTGAACACTTTATTTTTCTTTATTGGGTTTTACATTCTGTTTCTTTTAACTAATTCTATAATTATTGATCTATTAATATATATTATAAATTATTTATTAATACTGGTGAGAAGCTATAGCCAGACACTGGTTTATTTATTGTTTTGCTGAACGTTGTGTTTAATTCCAAGGGTGTTGTTGTTATGAATACATTGTTGTTGAGCCATGACTGTAGTTACGGGGCTCAAACAGTGATCTTTTTCATAAAGGTTGAATATTGATTTTTGGATTTTGTTTTGTTTCTCAACTTGATATCAAGTGATTAATTCAGCATTAGATTAATTTCAATCAAATGTAAGTTAATTAGTGTTTGTGTTACCATGGGTGTACGATGTGACAAGTTTGAAACATTCAATACTGACAGAAGACGTGTAAAGGATAACCACATGGTTACTGACCTACTAGCAGGAGAACCCTAATTCAATGCGTAAAGCACTTAAGGATAAATGGAACGAACGTGCAACTTCTTGTTTGAGGGGAGGACCACCAGAATGGTGGAAGGCTATCCATCAGAAACGACTTTCGAACACTGGGAGAATTAAAAAAAAAAAAAAAAATCATTGATTTATTTGTACTAATTGGTTTTTAAATAATATTAAATTGTCTAAAGAACTGTTTAGTTGGAAGTACCATTGAGCTGTGTCAGTTAAAATGTTTATTTGTGAAAGTGTGAAAATCTATGAATGTTGGAATCATGAAGTCACTTGAAATGTCACTTTATTTTATCTGTTTATGATGTGTTTACATTTATTAAACAATACAGAGCATCGAGGGACTAATCAACATTTAGTAGCAATGTGATTAAACCTGACCTGTATGACGTTACACTTGTACTCAAATGAACTTATTTATACATCGTCCCAATAAAATATGTGTAAATATGGAACACAGATACGAGAGCAGAATTTAAATATGAAAGTTTTGTGAAAGTTAAACCTTCCACTAACTATGTAACAACAACTGAAAACTGTTCTGGTGGTATAGGTCGGAACTTTTAGTGTTAAACAAAATTATAACAAATCAAATGAAACAATCCAACACTTCAATAAGTTATTGTAGTAAATATAAAACGTGTCTTTAGTTAATGTAAGTATAACAGGTGTCTTTAGTTAATGTAAGTATAACAGGTGTCTTTATTTAATGTAAGTATAACAGGTGTCTTTAGTTAATGTAAGTATAACAGGTGTCTTTAGTTAATGTAAGTATAACAGGTGTCTTTAGTTAATGTAAGTATAAAACGTGTCTTTAGTTAATGTAAACTATATCTTTATGCTGTATTTCTTTTGATTTGTAGCTTTACTCTTAATGGTATATTAAATGTTCAATCTAAGCTAATCTTGATTTTCTTTATTATTATGTATTACCTTGGGTGGAGAGCTTCCTCTTTTACATATACGCATATTTTCATAAACAGATTATTTCTAATTTGTAATAATGAACTATCAATCAGAGTACGAGTTTCCAATGAAAACTACATTGAAAACGCAGTTCAAAATAGCACACCTTTCTGAAATGTACCTTGGTATTTACATTATTATAATTTACTGTCTATACTTCATACTGATGGCATTTTGAGAAGCCCCTCCACAGTTTACATAGCCCCCCTCCCCCCAACGAAAATATCCTAGCGCCGCCACTGCAACAAACAAAACCTGGCAAAACAAGATATTAAACATTAGACAGTAAACCACGGTCCATTTATAGAAGACAACATACAGAACCTGACAAGACACGAAATTAAACTTTGAACATTAAACTGTGATTCACGTCTAGAGAACAGCAGACAGAACCTGACAAGACACGAAATTAAACTTTGAACATTAAATTGTGATTCACGTCTAAAGAACAGCAGACAGAACCTGACAAGACACGAAATTAAACTTTGAACATTAAATTGTGATTCACGTCTAGAGAACAGCAGACAGAACTTGACAAGACACGAAGTTAAACTTTCTACATTTTACTGTGGTTCACGTCTAGAGAACAGCAGACAAAACCTGACAAGACACGAAGTTAAACTTTCTACATTTTACTGTGGTTCACGTCTAGAGAACAGCAGACAAAACCTGACAAGACACGAAGTTAAACTTTCTACATTTTACTGTGGTTCACGTCTAGAGAACGGCAGACAGAACCTGACAAGACACGAAATTAAACTTTGAACATTAAACTGTGATTCACATCTAGAGAACAGCAGACAGAACCTGACAAGACACGAAATTAAACTTTGGACATTAAACTGTGGTTCACATCTAGAGAACAGCAGACAGAACCTGACAATACACGAAATTAAACTTTGGACATTAAACTGTGGTTCACATCTAGAGAACAACATACAGAACCTGACAAGACACTCAAACGCGAGTATACCCAACAAGCAAACAACCATTCAATAAACTGTATCCAACCTAAATACTCACAGTTCTGAAGGTAAACATGACGATACGTCCACAGCTCTCTGCTCTTCAATAAGAAGTACTGACAGGTCCTGGCTGACCAGAGATTTTATAGAACAAATCAGATGACCACTATTCAGATCATTCTTCTTCTGCCCTCCGTGACGGTAAAAAAATTAAAAGTATTTTTGGACCTTTTTGAATGACAAGTCGCCAGAGGGTTAGGTATATCACAAGGTAGATACATTTAATGTGCAATGTTTGGCCCGTAGCAATAAAAGTAGACTCGAATCAGGCTAAAATCAGTTTTAAATCAATAACATTTGCAGTTCCTCTTCAGATAACTCGATCTCTACGTGCCCCAACAATTGGAAAACAGAAAGTACACGTCAGCGAGAGTTAAGTACAAAACTTCTACAACTTTCTTTATCTGAAAGGATGAACACCACACCTTTGTGTTCTTGATAGGTAAATATAAATGCTTTGTCTTCCAATTTGATTTTAAAAATGAAAACATTAAAACTTTATTTTTTACAGGGAAGAATTCTCAAAAAATAATTCCAAAATATTGTTCTGCTGGATAAAAATAACAGAAGAAAGAATCTTTAACAATAAGATAAAATACTGTATGTTTGTTCTTGTAAAACATGGTGTAACAGAAGGGTTAGCACTAGAACATGGTGTAACAGGAGGGTTAGCACTAGAACATGGTGTAACAGAAAGGTTAGCACTAGAACATGGTGTAACAGAAGGGTTAGCACTAGAACATGGTGTAACAGAAGGGTTAGCACTATAACATGGTGTAACAGAAGGGTTAGCACTAGAATATGGTGTAACAGAAGGGTGAATACTAGAACATGGTATGACTGAAGGGTGAACTTTAGAACATGGTGTAACAGAAGAGTGAATACTAGAACAAGCTGTGACAGAAGAGTGAACACTAGAACAAGGTGTTATAGAAGGGTGAACACTAGAACATGGTGTAACAGAAGAGTGAATACTAGAACAAGGTGTGACAGAAGAGTGAATACTAGAACAAGGTGTTATAGAAGGGTGAACACTAGAACATGGTGTAACAGAAGAGTGAATACTAGAACAAAGTGTGACAGGAGAGTGAATACTAGAACAAGGTGTTATAGAAGGGTGAACACTGGAACAAGGTATTATAGAAGGGTCAACAGTAGAACTTAATGTAACAGAAGGATGAACACTAGAATAAGGTGTGACAGAAAAGTGAATACTAGAACAAGGTGTTATAGAAGGGTGAACACTAGAACATGGTGTAACAGAAGAGTGAACACTAGAATAAGGTGTAACAGGAGGGTGAACACTAGAACAAGGTATTATAGAAGGGTCAACAGTAGAACTTAATGTAACAGAAGGATGAACACTAGAATAAGGTGTGGCAGGAGGGTGAACACTAGAACAAGGTATTATAGAAGGGTCAACACTAGAACAAGGTGTGACAGAAGGATGAACACTAGAATAAGGTGTGACAGGAGGGTGAACACTAGGATAAGGTATTATAGAAGGGTCAACACTAGAATATGGTGTGACAGGAGAGTGAATACCACAACAAGGTGTTATAGAAGGGTGAACACTAGTACATGGTGAAACAGAAGAGTTAATACTAGAACAAAGTGTTACAGGAGAGTGAATACTAGAACAAGGTGTGACAGAAGAGTGAATACCAGAACAATATGTGGCAGGAGGGTGAACACTAGAATAAGGTATTATAGAAGGGTGAACAATAGAATAAGGTATTATAGAAGGGTCAACAGTAGAACTTAATGTAACAGAAGGATGAACACTAGAATAAGGTGTAACAAGAGGGTGAACACTAGAACAAGGTATTATAGAAGGGTCAACAGTAGAACTAATGTAACAGAAGAATGAACACTAGAACAAGGTGTGACAGGAGGGTGAACACTAGAACAAGGTATTATAGAAGGGTCAACAGTAGAACTTAATGTAAAAGAAGGATGAACACTAGAATAAGGTGTGACAGGAGGGTGAACACGAGAATAAGGCATTATAGAAGGGTCAACACTAGAACTTAATGTAACAGAAGGATGAACACTAGAATAAGGTGTGACAGGAGGGTGAACATTAGAACAAGGTATTATAGAAGGGTCAACGTAGAATTTAATGTAACAGAAGAATGAACACTAGAATAAGGTGTGACAGGAGGGTGAACACTAGAACAAAATATTATAGAAGGGTCAACGTAGAATTTAATGTAACAGAAGAATGAACACTAGAATAAGGTGTGACAGGAGGGTGAACACTAGAACAAGGTATTATAGAAGGGTCAACGTAGAATTTAATGTAACAGAAGAATGAACACTAGAATAAGGTGTGACAGGAGGGTGAACACTAGAACAAGGTATTATAGAAGGGTCAACAGTAGAACGTAATGTAAAAGAAGGATGAACACTAGAATAAGGTGTGACAGGAGGGTGAACACGAGAATAGGGCATTATAGAAGGGTCAACACTAGAACTTAATGTAACAGAAGGATGAACACTAGAATAAGGTGTGACAGGAGGGTGAATACTAGAACAAGGTATTATAGAAGGGTCAACAGTAGAACTTAATGTAACAGAAGGATGAACACTAGAACAAGGTGTGACAGGAGGGTGAACACTAGAACAAGGTATTATAGAAGGGTCAACAGTAGAACTTAATGTAAGAAGGATGAACACTAGAGTAAGGTGTGACAAGACAAACACTAGAACAAGGTATTATAGAAGGGTCAACAGTAGAACTTAATGTAACAGAAGGATGAACACTAGAACAAGGTGTGACAGGAGGGTGGACACTAGAACAAGGTATTATAGAAGGGTCAACAGTAGAACTTAATGTAAAAGAAGGATGAACACTAGAATAAGGTGTGACAGGAGGGTGAACACGAGAATAAGGTATTATAGAAGGGTCAACAGTAGAACTTGATGTAACAGAAGGATGAACACTAGAATAAGGTGTGACAGGAGGGTGAATACTAGAACAAGGTATTATAGAAGGGTCAACAGTAGAACTTAATGTAACAGAAGAATGAACACTAGAATAAGGTGTGACAGGAGGGTGAACACTAGAACAAGGTATTATAGAAGGGTCAACGTAGAATTTAATGTAACAGAAGAATGAACACTAGAATAAGGTGTGACAGGAGGGTGAACACTAGAACAAGGTATTATAGAAGGGTCAACAGTAGAACATGTAAAGAAGGATGAACACTAGAGTAAGGTGTGACAGGAGGGTGAACACTAGAATAAGGTGTTACAGGAGGGTGAACACTAGAACTTAATGTAACAGAAGGATGAACACTAGAATAAGGTGTGACAGGAGGGTGGACACTAGAACAAGGTATTATAGAAGGGTCAACAGTAGAACGTAATGTAAAAGAAGGATGAACACTAGAGTAAGGTGTGACAGGAGGGTGAACACTAGAATAAGGTGTTACAGGAGGGTGAACACTAGAACTTAATGTAACAGAAGGATGAACACTAGAATAAGGTGTGACAGGAGGGTGAATACTAGAACAAGGTATTATAGAAGGGTCAAAACTAGAACTTAATGTAACAGAAGGATGAACACTAGAACAAGGTGTGACAGGAGGGTGGACACTAGAACAAGGTATTATAAAAGGGTCAACAGTAGAATTTAATGTAACAGAAGAATGAACACTAGAGTAAGGTGTGACAGGAGGGTGAACACTAGAACAAAGTATTATAGAAGGGTCAACACTAGAACTTAATGTAACAGAAGGATGAACACTAGAATACGGTGTGACAGGAGGGTGAACACTAGAATAAGGTATTATAGAAGGGTCAACACTAGAACTTAATGTAACAGAAGGATGAACACTAGAATAAGGTGTGACAGGAGGGTGAACACTAGAACAAGGTATTATAGAAGGGTCAACAGTAGAACTTGATGTAACAGATGGATGAACACTAGAGTAAGGTGTGACAGGAGGGTGAACACTAGAATAAGGTATTATAGAAGGGTCAAAACTAGAACTTAATGTAACAGAAGGATGAACACTAGAATAAGGTATGACAGGAGGGTGAACACTAGAACAAAGTATAACAGAAACATTGGTATTTACAGTTTAACTGTTTGTAGTTTTTGTAGAAAAAAAGGACAAATCCTCAAATTAACAAATTTGAACTTTTGCCCAAAAATAAAATTTTTATTTTGTTAGTTTTATTATAATAATCGAATTATCAATGTAACTAAATTTATACTTAGTGTAAAAAAATCACCTTATAAATTTTCAAAGTTTCGGGTAGAGGGTGTGTCGAAGTCTACGACGAACATTTACGATTAGCGACCATAGGGTAAAGATTGGTACCAACTCACACAGGGGAAGAAGAAAAGGAAACCGACAGTTAGCAACTATTAGCTTAATTAGATTGTTATGGGCGAGGCTTTAGGAAACCAACAGCTAGCAACCATTAACCTAATTAGATTGTTATGTGCGAGGCTTTAGGAAACCAACAGCTAGCAATCATTAACCTAATTAGATTGTTATGGGCGAGGTTTTAGGAAACCAACAGTTGCAACCATTAGCCTGATTAGGTTGTTATGGGCGAGGCTTTAGGAAACCGACTGTTAGCAACCATTAGCCTAATTAGATTGTTATGGGCGAGTCTGTGGACCACGGATCAAGCTATCATTTGTTGCACTCATGAGTTGCAATTTTAATTTATTTATGCATTTCGGTAATTACGCACAAGAGAGCGAACGCATCTAGCTTTTGAAATAAAAAGTAACAATTGAGGAACAGTGTAACAACAACAACCTCGGCAGTGTGCATGATTTGTATTTCAAAATTGTAACCTATCAAGTAACAATTGAGGAATACTGTAACAACAACAACCTCGGCAGTGTGCATGATTTGTATTTCAAAATTGTAACCTATCAAGTAACAATTGAGGAATACTGTAACAACAACAATCTCGGCAGTGTGCATGATTTGTATTTCAAAATTGTAACCTATCAAGTAACAATTGAGGAATACTGTAACAACAACAACCTCGGCAGTGTGCATGATTTGTATTTCAAAATTGTAACCTATCAAGTAACAATTGAGGAATACTGTAACAACAACAACCTCAGCAGTGTGCATGATTTGTATTTCAAAATTGTAACCTATCAAGTAACAATTGAGGAATACTGTAACAACAACAACCTCGGCAGTGTGCATGATTTGTATTTCAAAATTGTAACCTATCAAGTCTTTCAGTTCCAGTGTTTAAACGTTAAGGTGTTAAATATTACAAACGATGCTTCAGAAATGCTTATGTCCCAAAATGTTCAGTCAAACTGGTAGCGAAAAGCCTCTTGTCACTTGTAGACAAAAGATCTGAAACGCTATTTTTAATAACCTTCTAATTTTCATCCCCAAATGGACAAATTAAGAGAAATGTTGAGAAAAACCTGTATTTTACGTAGTGTTAATTACAAATAAAAACCTGTATTTTACGTAGTGTTAATTACAAATAAAAACGTGTATTTTACGTAGTGTTAATTACAAATAAAAACCTGTATTTTACGTAGTGTTAATTACAAATAAAAACCTGTATTTTACGTAGTGTTAATTACAAATAAAAACCTGTATTTTACGTGGTGTTAATTACAAATAAAAACCTGTATTTTACGTGATGTTGATTACAAATAAAAACCTGTATTTTACGTGGTGTTAATTACAAATATAAACCTGTATTTTACGTAGTGTTAATTACAAATAAAAACCTGTAGTTTACGTGATGTTGATTACAAATAAAAACCTGTATATTACGTAGTTTTAATTACAAATAAAAACCTGTATTTTACGTAGTGTTAATTACAAATAAAAACCTGTATTTTACGTGGTGTGAATTACAAATAAAAACCTGTATTTTACGTAGTGTTGATTACAAATAAAAACCTGTATTTTACGTGATGTTGATTACAATTAAAAACCTGCATTTTACGTGATGTTGATTGCAAATGTCGGGCCTACAAGTATGTAGTGCTTCATTCACGTTCGACGTTTTAAACTTCAACTTGTAAAATATACCTTGAAAATAAGTTAATTATAATGTTCGAAAAGCTCTGGTTACTGGATACTTCCCATGTTGAAATGAGTATAATACTTCTTATATAAGGCTCACTGTGACTGGTTACAGAATGGTTAAACTGTCCAATCCGGAACTTCGTATCAAATGTTTTTGTCTACGATTGCTAACTTCTTGAAAGCTGATGAATGGAGGCGGACGTAATAAATTAATAGATAATAAAATACTGTTTCTTTCTTTGTTTCGAAGACTAATGTTTTCGAGATCATTATTTGTTTCGTATAGAAAATATTTAGTGAGTTCTTAATAAATTGACTCGTTTTAATATTAAATAAATACTTTTTCTTTCACTTTGCAGAACAATGTTATAGCAGAGACCAGTTAAACACTACGCTAGATTTTTATTACAAAATAGATCAGTTGTTTATCTCGCTAACACTAGCTTTTATTACAAAATAGATCAGTTGTTTATCTCGCTAACACTAGCTTTTATTACAAAATAGATCTGTTGTTTGTCTCGCTAGTACCAGCTTTTATTACAAAATAGATTTGTTGTTTGTCTCGCTAGCACCAGTTTTTATTACAAAATAGATGTTGTTTGTCTCGCTGGCACCAGTTTTTATTACAAAAATATTAGTTGTCTATCTCGCTAACAGTAGTTTTATTACAAGATATATCAGTTGTTTGTCTCGCTAGCAGTAGCTTTTATTACAACATAAATCACTTGTCTCACTAGCAGTAGTTTTTATTACAAGATGGATCAGTTGTTTGTCTCACTAGCAATAGCTTCTCTTACAAGATACATCAGTTGTTTCACTCGCTAGCAGTAGTCTTTATTACAACATAAATCATTTTTGTCTCGATAACAGTAGTTTTTATTACAACATAGATCAGTTGTTTGTCTCGCTAACAGTAGTTTTTATTACAGAATAGATCAGTTATTTGTCATGCTAACAGTAGTTTCTATTACAAGATAGATAAATTGTTTATTGCACTAGTTTTTATTACAGATCATTTAGTTTTTTGTCACAATAGCACCATGTTTCGTTATAAGATGGACCAGTTAATTTTTTTATGCCAATATTAAATGCTATAACAGAATTTTTGAAATACGTATTGGCTAATGTCCGTCTGGCTGTAAAACTCCTAAAGTTTTAGTTAGAATTGGATAAAACCTACTATTTTTAAACATTATAAGGGGAAGTTTCTAACAAAGTTTCATTAGAATTGGGTCTCTTATAAAGAATGTTTATTTAGTGCATGTGTTAATAACATATAATAACTTTATATGGTACTTATATCAAAATGTTTTAAAGTTTAGACAATAACAGAACTTTCTTTACTAACATTTTCCAGATCTCTTCCTTAATGGGTAAATGGTACTTCATTCGTTTTTAAAATACATATATTAATCTTCCTTAATGGGTAAATGGTACTTCATTCGTTTTTAAAATACATATATTAATCTTCCTTAATGGGTAAATGGTACTTCATTCGTTTTAAAATACATATATTAATCTTCCTTAATGGGTAAATGGTACTTCATTCGTTTTTAAAATACATATATTAATCTTCCTTAATGGGTAAATGGTACTTCATTCGTTTTTAAAATACATATATTAATCTTCCTTAATGGGTAAATGGTACTTCATTCGTTTTAAAATACATATATTAATCTTCCTTAATGGGTAAATGGTACTTCATTCGTTTTTAAAATACATATATTAATCTTCCTTAATGGGTAAATGGTACTTCATTCGTTTTTAAAATACATATATTAATCTTCCTTAATGGGTAAATGGTACTTCATTCGTTTTAAAATACATATATTAATCTTCCTTAATGGGTAAATGGTACTTCATTCGTTTTTAAAATACATATATTAATCTTCCTTAATGGGTAAATGGTACTTCATTCGTTTTTAAAATACATATATTAATCTTCCTTAATGGGTAAATGGTACTTCATTCGTTTTTAAAATACATATATTAATCTTCCTTAATGGGTAAATGGTACTTCATTCGTTTTAAAATACATATATTAATCTTCCTTAATGGGTAAATGGTACTTCATTCGTTTTTTTAAAATACATATATTAATCTTCCTTAATGGGTAAATGGTACTTCATTCGTTTTAAAATACATATATTAATCTTCCTTAATGGGTAAATGGTACTTCATTCGTTTTTAAAATACATATATTAATCTTCCTTAATGGGTAAATGGTACTTCATTCGTTTTAAAATACATATATTAATCTTCCTTAATGGGTAAATGGTACTTCATTCGTTTTTAAAATACATATATTAATCTTCCTTAATGGGTAAATGGTACTTCATTCGTTTTAAAATACATATATTAATCTTCCTTAATGGGTAAATGGTACTTCATTCGTTTTTAAAATACATATATTAATGTTATATATCTATTGTTATCAACAAAATTATTTTTCAATAAAACTTCTGACATTGTGGTGACGTGAATTTATTGTATAATTCCAAAGGACGTTTTCCTAATGAAGAATCGTTTTGATGTTTGACAATAAAAATAACTCTCTTTTTTTTTTTCTGCGACAGAATACAAGTGTACAACACTATGTATTGATTTATTCTGTAACCGGAGGAACCGTAAGACCTTTATCTGGTGTTCGCTGTAAACACATTTACAGCATTTTTAATAACTCGATTTTAGTAAAATACACAAATATTTTGTTACTTGAGTGAGGATACAATGTCATGAAAAACTATCTAACGGAAAAGTGACTCATCATGATAAAGTCTGAAAGGAAACGAAACGTCGGGTTGTAAGTTACAATTATAACGAGAAAGATTTTTTTCATCAATTTATGAGCAAGGCCCAGTGAGAAGTCAGGAACAAACCTGAAATATAGAAGTCCATCAAAGTGCTCGCCATAATGAAGTTAGAGTCAGTGACAATTTGTGACAGAGAAGTGCACCGTTGAGCTAGCAAATATCCTGAACCAACAGGTCAAACATATAGTTCAAAACTGTTATAATATGTTTATTTAATAAGTACTGTATTAAAACATGCACATCTACTTCAAACTGATATATTATAGACTATAGTTCAAAACTATGCAATAAAAAAGTGTGTTTTTTTTTTCGTAGTGTTAAGTTTCGTTTGGAACGAAAGTTTACATTTTACAAAACTTTCATAAAGTCAGAAAAAATCCTGAATAATCAAGACCTTTCCAATAACTGTTTATTCAGCGACTGTATTCAAAGGTCAAAACGTGATGGACACCTAAAGTCAGGATAATACTGTTTATTTTAAAACCTTGAATTGTACATGAATTTATGCATTAGCCCTTACATGAAATTCACTGTTACGAAAGTGGAGTGTAAGAAACTCATCCTACATTATCAGTTAGATACATTTACCAAGAATTAGCAATACTGCATTACTCATTATTTTTACCGATATTTCGTGTGTCCAGTGAGACTAAAAGTCTTAGTTACACGACTCTAGACTTCCTTTAATACAAGATTAACGGAAGTCTTTTGTGATCCCTCTGAGGATCTGTTGAATCTCTGACTGAACGTTGGTGGGATCCAGGTGGTCTGACCTGGAAGTGCTATACGTTCTGACGTAACCAGCAGCCTTGTTATAGCCATATACGTTTCCGTCGTTGAACATCTGATTGATACGATATCCTCGAGACGCGTGCTGACCCTGAAGCCCTGAAGGACCGTAGGTCACGGCAGGTGTCACTGTTACGAAATCCTTCACTGAACGAGGTATATGGAAGGTAGAATGAGGTCTTCTCTCGCCCAAATTATAAATCTGACCAAATGATGGAAAATTATGTGTTCGATTATCGTCAACAAAACGGTCTTTTGTTGAAGAGCTGACAAATGGACGAGCAGGTTGAGAGATGAGAGAAGAAACTTTCCCACCATCATCAAAGCTATACTGATACGAGTGGGCTACTCCATCGCTGTACCGATATACCTTAACCTGGCCAGCTGACCTTTGACCTGCGAATCCGTTACCGTCCACGTTTGGTTTGTTCAGAAACTCGTTGCGACTGGATTGCTTATGGTTCCTAAATCCAAGTGATTGGTCAAGGCTAAGGTCAAAAAGGTGCAATCCTCTACCACCAACTTGTCTAAATAAAATAATCGGGTCAAACTGGTCGCTGTAAGACCAGGTGTAAACCTGATGGTGATCATTCATCCTACCGTCCACTGTGGGTAGTATGACTAGGTACAAGGCGACAAATACCTGAAAATAAAAGCGAAAAAATAAATTTATATTCCTGTAGACATAGTCTTGCATCATTTGAAAATAAATATATATTTCGTGTGTCTGTTAAACGCAACGATGAAAATAGCCAGAAAACAGAGTAAAAACGTTAGATTTGTCTCAGTTATGTTATAATGTATGCTATAATATTATGTTTGTAATGTATGTTACAATGTTACGTTTGTAATGTATGTTATAATGTTATGTTTTTAATGTATGTTATAATGTTATGTTTGTAATGTATGTTATAATGTTATGTTTATAATGTATGTTATATTGTTATGTTTTTAATGTATGTTATAATGTTATGTTTATAATGTATGTTATAATGTCATGTTTGTAATGTATGTTATAATGTTATGTTTATAATGTATGTTATGATGTTATGTTTGTAATGTATGTTATAATGTTATGTTTATAATATATGTTACATTGTTATGTTTTTAATGTATGTTATAATGTTATGTTTGTAATGTATGTTATAATGTTATGTTTGTAATGTATGTTATAATGTTATGTTTACAATGTATGTTATAATGTATGTTATAATGTTATGTTTATAATGTATGTTATAATGTTATGTTTACAATGTATGTTATAATGTATGTTATAATGTTATGTTTATAATGTATGTTATAATATATAAAATAATCCCTAAATATTAACTTCGCCATTTGTTGAGAAAATATTTCTAGAAACACAGGAGTCCTAATCGTAAGAGTGAATTACATGCATGTCACGTGACAGCTTAGCAATGCGAAAGGGAGAGTAATTTATATGGACTGGAATACCTAACAATGACAGTGTAACAAATTCATGAATTAATGTTATCTGTTCCTACAAACCAGTAATAGTCAGCTTTGAAGGGAAACAAACATTAAGACATTCGGGAGTTGGTTCAGCATATCAGGAAAACTAAACGTCACATCGTGAGAGCGTGCGGCATACGAACTCGTGACGATATCAATTCCAGCGAAACTTTGCGACGAGTGATAATATCGTCAAATAGACAAACTGATGTTTTGATGTTCAAAAGTAAACATAACAGGTCAGTTGTGATGCGACAAAAATGAACGCCAAAATAAGTTGGAAAATTGTAACATCAACTGCTGAAATATTCACATTTTAATGAGTTCCTCCAAACCCTGAGATATTCAACAACTAGTGAATTCGCATATGAAGATAGAAAGTAACTCATAATGTCAAATATGCATATTAGAAGTATATATAGAGTTGACTGTGTTATATTAAAACGGCTTTCGAGTCTCATTACATCATTCCAGTCCATTCGTCACGTGCATGTTATACTAAATCTTCATAACAACCCTGTAGCACAGTTCCCATTTAAATACAAATACTCAACCATCCTGTAACAAACCAGTAACCATTTCTCCCCATCTGGTGGCCCGGCATGACCAGGTGGTTAAGGCACTCGACTCGTAATCTGAGGGTCGTGGGTTCGAATCCTCTTCGCACCAAACATGTTCGGTCTTTCAGTTGTGAGGACGTTATGATGTGACGATCAACCCCACTATTCGTTGGTAAAAGAGTAGCTCAAGAGTTGGCGGTGGGTGGTGCCTTCCGTCTAGTCTTACACTGCTAAATTAGGGATGGCTATCGCAGATAGCTCTCGTGTAGCTTTGCGCGAAATTCAAACCAAACCAAACCACCATCTGGTAGAGATAATTTATCAAAATAACTTTCACTTTTGTTTATAATAATAACCAGATTTCACATGTAGGCAGGAATGGTAAGCAGAAAAATAGCCTAATTCTGTATCTGGAGAATCATGATCCACCATCTTCAATTTATGGAAATGGTAAAAACAGCAACAACCTAGAAATACTTTCACTGAAAGCTCGTATTTCATTGGTTTGCTTATTTCGTTTTCTCTAATCATAACGTCCATAGCGTTTGGTTGTAAATAAAATGGCGGCTCTTCCTCACATCTATCCTTTTATCTTCGCAAGTTTAAATGAAGTTGAAGCGTAAAGTAAGGAAAGAAGAACTTATATATTTCTGTTTTGGTTTAAATATTTGTTCTTTTTTTTTTTTAAGCTCGTTTCGTGGAAAGTAATAGATGTATACCTAATTACCCTCAATAATTTTAGTTTTCTCCATTGCAAATGAGTTTATTGTCTTACAGCCATTAAAATAAATTAAAATAATTAAGTATTTATAAGTTCGTAAGCATAACATCTAAATGTAATAAAAGTAACTTTTAAATACGTTTTTCATTTTGGTAAATCCTGTTTTCCATGCAGAGATTGTGTAAAAAAATCACAGATCAAAGAAATTCTGGCATTTTGTAACTACTGGCAACAGTGAATATTCAACATCTGAACAAAGATGGTTACAACACCCGTACTTATAATACCACAAACAGATTGATAACGGCGGTGGACATTTGGAACACATGTCATCTTGGACTAATTCCATGATCACGTAAGCACCGTTTACTTATGAAGAAATGATCCATAATCATGTACGTACAGGTTAATTATTAACAAAAGTTCAGTAACAAAAGTAAATGTAGTGTTACATAATCTGGTTCTTGAACTAAGCCTAAGGAAACAGAAAGTAGTCCCATAACTGCAACAGCATGTTTCGCATAACAAACAAACAACATATGGACACCATGAATTCTGTGTTATGCAAAAATGTTGAAGTAATTTGCTCTTTTGTACTCAAATGACTAACTGGATTGATGTAAAAATTAAACTCGCAAATAAACAGGCCACTGGCAATCAGCTGCAAATCTGAGAGCTTGTAACGCTAAGTTTCGATAATCGCAGTGGACAGTAGCTTTGTACTTAATAACAAACAAACAACAAAAATAAATCACTACAGACCAAAAGCTTACACTTAACATATTACTTCTTACTGATTCGTAACTCATCCATGAAAATGTTAATATTATTTCTAAGAACTTACGAGTGAAACCAAATAATAATATATAAGAATATGTCAACCACACTACATCTTCTATCTCTAGTGCGAACTAGGCCTTTCACCTCATACTATTATATTATATTATACTCACGACAGCAATGTTCTCGATGTTAGAAACCATCTCTGTTAAACATAAGGATTTTGCTCCTGCAGGTAAAGTTTCGTAAATTCTTGCGTTTCTTTGGGCAGTTCAGTCACATTTATATAATGCTGATAGTATTTTTAAATTATTCAGGTTTTTGTGGTGGATTCCAGCCTCGTTTTAGATGGTAGAGCGATACGTTGTCTAAATATGCAATAACGTCATAAAATGTCGTTCGGATTATGAGTTAAAGTAGGCCTAAGCGAGATGATCTCACTCACGACTGTCGAAATCGTACCAAAAGAAAAAAAAGAAAAAATGGTATATTTCAAAGCTGTAACCTAAAAGCACAACAATTGTAACCATCCATACAATGCCAGAGTAATTTCTTAAATTTCTTCTCACAAGTTTAACCTCTAATTCCATTCGTGACTCCCTGAGGGTAAAAGTCTGAGATAGCCTGGAAAAACTGCGTGAAATGACTCTGAACGTCGTTTGATCTGGATCTTAAAGCGTACAGCAGTCTAGTGACCTATTAGTGTTAACTATAGTTACTGATGTGTGACTTACTGTTGCTGTTAATCTTTTGTTTTGTTTTTTAGTAAGAATGTTTTGACATGACGTCCTTATGTGTTATAAGAGTTATGATCTACACTTCCTGTTGTTTTCAAACATGGCATGATATTTGTCGGCTTATACGCCTAACACTTGTCGAATATTTATTAATTTTTGTTTTATTTCTTTATTAACCGAGTTATTTATCTTATTTTATGTTTTTTAATTATTATTATCTCCCCTTATTTTCCTAACTGCAACTCATTTTGTCATACACGGTTTTATTCTATTAATAAAAGGACCAACAGGAAAAATCTATCACAACGTAAACAAAACCGTTAATGAAATGTGGGTACAAATAACGTTTATGTAAATAACAGTCAAGGGCGGCTCTCAAGGCCCGCTAAACTCATCTCAAATTAAGTTTTCAGTTTATGGTACCTGCAGAGAATTTAAGGACACCAACGTAGTTTATGAGACATACAGAGAAGTTAGGGACAGCCCTCGTGATTTGCCGGGACTTGCATAATATTCATGAATTATAAGACCTATAGAGAAGCTTAAAACAATATTCATGATTTCTGAAACCTGGAGAGAAGCTGGGGACAACTTCCGCAATTGCTGATTACCTACAGAGAAGCTAGGGATACCAACGACGTTTGTGGGACATACAGATAAGTTGGAGACACCATTCTCGATTTTAGGACCAACATAAAAGCTCTGGAAACCATTGTGATTTCTTGAACCTACAAAGAAGCTGGGGATAATTTTTTTAGTTTCTTGGTTCTACAGTCTCTACAGAGAGACTGTGTGAAATAATTCTTATGGTTCGTGGGACTAGCGCTACTTAATGTTTCTCAGTTTTTCAGAAAAATTTAATTTTTATATGTTGTGTATTGTCTGTTTTGTGAACTTTAGGTAGCGTAACACACATTGGTGTATAAATATTCTTAGTAAAAAAAAAAGAGAAAAAGCCAGTAACCAATGGAGTTTTTGTCTCCTCGAAGTTTTACTTTAAGATTTTTGCAAATAATTTGCTGTCAGATTACAACGAGATACATTTATCATTTTATATTTTCAGACTGTAGTATCTTACGCATTCTGTAAGTAAGACAACAAACCGAAACAGTCGTAAGGCGAAACGTCGAGGAAACAAAATAATTTCACTGGTTATCTACTGATTTTTAATGACGTCATATTTTGATCAACTTCAAGACATCTACACGTTCTTCTGTTAACAACTGCCTGACTCGTGATGAATTTTTTTTTGTTTTAATAGCAGTATTACACACAACACTGCTAACTAACAACTTCCATTTACGACGTTGTTAGCTAATATAATCCATTTTCTTATCCATGTTACATTATTAACTACTACGTTTCCAGAAATAAATGTCAGAATTCTCACAGTGACATTTAGAAGCTGAATATTGAGTACCTTATCATTGTTTGGTTGGTTTAATTCAACGTTCGTTGCTTACAAGGTGTCTTAATTGTCTGCTGTTTCAACTCCACTCAGAAAAGTTTTGCAACTCCCAAGACAGCATGAATAAGAATGACTTTTGTCTGATTTTCCTCTACGACATCAAACTTGGACGAAAAGCTACCGAAACTACATGGAACATCAACCAGAAATTTGGCCATGGATCTGGTGCTGAACGTACAGTTCAGCGTTGGTTCCAAAGGTTTCGACATGGAGATGAAAGTCTTGAAGACCACGAAGGTCATGGAAGGAAGTCATCATTAGATGAAAACACCTTAAGGAAAGCAGTTAAGACAGACCCTCACACAACAGTACGTGAGCTTCCAGAAAAGTTACGCAAAAGCAAATCAATCAATTGGAAAGACAAAAAGTAAGATAAGTGGGTTCCACATGAGCTAACTGAAAATCAACAAAATCGGCATTATAAGACCTGTCAAGGATGACGCTCCAAAAAATTGAACGAATTCGGAATAGAGATTCTACTTCATCCACCTTATTCCCCAGACCTTTCCACTACAGATTTTTATTTTTTCAAGCACTTTGACAACTTTTTTAACAATAAACACTTTCAAAACCAGACAACTGCAGAAACATTCAGGGAGTACATTGACCATAGAAACTCTGATTTATACTGCACGGGCGTAAACAATATCATTACACGTTGGCAAAAGTGTGTTGAAGCAAATGGTGTTTACTTTGGTTAAAACATGTTTCACAAAACTGGTTTATACTTTTCCAAACTACGCAGTTCAAAAATAATATTTGTTTCTGGATAACCTAATAATATTTTGAGTTAGAGTAGGTGTGAAGTTTGAAATTTCGTCTCTTGGTGGGACAGGCAAAAGTTTATGGAGTTAGAATATTCAGATTTTGACTTTCAACTGACCCAGTATGGGCAGGTAGGTTAAGGCATTCGACTCATAATCTAAGGGTCGCGGGTTCGAACCCCAGTTGCACCAAACATGCTCGCCCTTTCAGCCGTGGGGGCGTTATAATGTGACGCTCAATCCCACTATTCGTTGGTAAAAGAGCAGCCCAAGAGTTGGTGATGGGTGGTGATGACTAGCTGCCTTCCCTCTAGCCTTACATTGCTAAATTAGGGACGGCTAGCGCAGATAGCCCTCAAGTAGCTTTGTGCGAAATTGAAACAACGAACGTCTTTCAACTTTTTTTTCAAGCATTTCTCTCTTTTTTTTTTAATGGTACAAATATAAGATATCAAAGTACATGTACAGAGATGTGAAAACAATATTTCAAATTGGTTTTGCTCGGTTATCTTGATTTGTAAAGAAAATTATAATAGCATTGAAATGAAACATATTCTGTATGGGTTTGTATATTTCGTATATTTTTATGAAGTTCCGAACGTGACATACAGACCCCAATCTAAGAAACACTCATTTAGATAATAAGGAACATTTGCTGACGATAGTGCGCAGTAAACCGTGAAATTGATTGTTCGATTCAACTCAATTACTATATATACATTGTAAAGTACCTCAACAACAAGACAATGGACAGGTTTTACTCCATGTGTCACATCTAATCTTTGTTTATTGGTTGTTTCTAAGCCACATTATGAACCTCAAAAGAATACATAACAAAACATTTCTACTATTGCACTTTGTTTTAATTTACAACAACAAAGCGTAATAGTTTTGTTTGTTCCTTCATGAGGTTGGATTCAGTTCCACATATCAGACACTTAACAAAACGATTAACTGGTATAAGTAGTTATATGAATGAAATTAGCCTATATCTTTCTGTTTAACTCATTGTAACTGTTATAAATGAAGTATAATTATTTGATGAAGGAACATGGGTGGTAAGCTTGGGTTTTCCGGCTTTTCTGTTTATTTTTTTATGATAAACAACGATATACATAGATGAAAGTACAAGTTCAAACACAATAGTATCTTAAGTTTCCATGACTACAGTGCCATAAGCTACAGAGAAACGGTAATATATTTTATACACTCTTTCACTTGATACACACTATACCAACAATATCCCACATGCCATACCCTAAACCATCTTCCACTTGATACACTCCATACCAACAGTATGCCACACGTCATACACCAAACCATCTTCCACTTGATACACTCCATACCAACAGTATGCCACACGTCACACACTAAACCAACTATCTTCCACTTGATACACTCCATACCAACAGTATGCCACACATCATACACTAAACCATCTTCCACTTGATACACTCCATACCAACAGTATGCCACACGTCATACACCAAACCATCTTCCACTTGATACACTCCATACCAACAGTATGCCACACATCATACACTAAACCAACTATCTTCCACTTGATTACACTCCATACCAACGGTATGCCGCACATCATACACTAAACCAACTATCTTCCACCGATACACTCCATACCAACAGTGTGCCGCACATCATACACTAAACCAGCTATCTTCCACTTGATTACACTCCATACCAACGGTATGCCGCACGTCATACACTAAACCAACTATCTTCCGCTTGATACGCACTCCATACCCAACAGTATGCCACACGTCATACGCAAACCAACTATCTTCCACTTGATGCACTCCATACCAACGGTATGCCGCACGTCATACACTAAACCAACTATCTTCCACTTGATACACTCCATACCAACAGTGTGCCACATGCCATACACTAAACCAACTTCCACTTGATACCTCCATACCAACGGTGTGCCACGCGCAATACACTAAACCAACTATCTTTCCACTTGATACATCCATACCAACAGTTATGCCGCACATAATACACTAAACCAACTATCTTCCGCTTGATACACTCCATACCAACAGTTGTGCCGCACGTCATACACTAAACCAACTATCTTCCGCTTGATACACTCATACCAACGGTGTGCCGCATGCCATACACTAAACCAACTATCTTCCACTTGATACACTCCCAGACCAACAGTATGCCGCACGTCATACACCTAAACCAACTATCTTCCACTTGATACACTCCATACCAACGGTATGCCGCACGTCATACGCTAAACCAACTATCTTCCGCTTGATACACTCCATACCAACGGTATGCCACGCATAATACACTAAACCAACTATCTTCCAGCTTGATGCACTCCATACCAACAGTATGCCGCACGTCATACACTAAACCAACTATCTTCCACTTGATTGCACTCCATACCAACAGTATGCCACATGCCATACACTAAACCAACTATCTTCCACTTGATGCACTCCAGACCAACAGTATGCCGCACGTCATACACTAAACCAACTATCTTCCGCTTGATTACGCTCCATACCAACAGTATGCCGCATCATACACTAAACCAACTATCTTCCAGCTTGATGCACTCCATACCAACGGTATGCCGCACATCATACGCTAAACCAACTATCTTCCGCTTGATTACACTCCAGACCAACAATATGCCGCACGTCGTACACTAAACCAACTATCTTCCGCCCGATTACACTCCATACCAACAGTATGCCGCATGCCATACACTAAACCAACTTCCCACTTGGTGCACTCCATACCAACAGTATGCCACGTCATACACTAAACCAACTATCTTCCACTTGATGCACTCCATACCAACGGTATGCCACATCATGCACTCAAACCAACTATCTTCCGCGATTACACTCCATACCAACGGTATGCCACATCATACACTAAACCAACTATCTTCCACGATGCACTCCAAACCAACAATATGCCACACGTCATACACTAAACCAACTATCTTCCACTTGATGCACTCCAAACCAACAGTATGCCACACGTCATACACTAAACCAACTATCTTCCACTTGATTACTCCGTACCAACAGTATGTGCCGCACATCATACACTTAAACCAACTATCTTCCACTTGATACACTCCAAACCAACAATATGCCGCACATCATACACTTAAACCAACTATCTTCCACTTGATTACACTCCATACCAACGGTATGCCACACATCATACACTAAACCAACTATCTTCCACTTGATGCACTCCAAACCAACAATATGCCACACGTCATATACACTAAACCAACTATCTTCCGCTTGATACACTCCAAACCAACAATATGCCACACGTCATACACTAAACCAACTATCTTCCACTTGATACACTCCATACCAACAGTATGCCGCATCTCATACCCTAAACCAACAATATGCCACATGTAATGTCCTAAACAAACTATCTTCCACTTGATAACTCCAAACCAACAATATGACACATATTATATACTGAACCAACCATCTCTCGCTTGATACACACCAAATCAACAATATGCCACATGTAATGTCCTAAACAAACTATCTTCCACTTGATAACTCCAAACCAACAATATGACACATATTATATACTGAACCAACCATCTCTCACTTGATACACACCAAATCAACAATATGCCACATGTAATGTCCTAAACAAACTATCTTCCACTTGATAACTCCAAACCAACAATATGACACATATTATATACTGAACCAACCATCTCTCACTTGGTACACACCAAATCAACAATATGCCACATGTAATGTCCTAAACAAACTATCTTCCACTTGATAACTCCAAACCAACAATATGACACATATTATATACTGAACCAACCATCTCTCACTTGATACACACCAAATCAACAATATGCCACATGTAATGTCCTAAACAAACTATCTTCCACTTGATAACTCCAAACCAACAATATGACACATCTCTCACTTGATACACACCAAATCAACAATATGCCACATGTAATGTCCTAAACAAACTATCTTCCACTTGATAACTCCAAACCAACAATATGACACATATTATATACTGAACCATCTCTCACTTGATACACACCAAATCAACAATATGTCACATGTAATGTCCTAAACCAACTATGTTCCACTTGATACACATCAATTAATTATGTAACACTTGTTACACACCGAACCAATAGGTTTTTTCATGTTATTTCATTATACCAACATCTTCGCCAGTCCGTATGTTTCATACGTTTATTATGCCAATATCTTTATTATGTATCCTAAGTGATTTTTAACAAGTGACATTTTTTCTTTCATAATTGTATTATCAGAATGTTCTTTGAATACCGCTCGGATAATCTCGACAGTAATGTTAAGTTATTCTGTGAACAGCGCAGTGTAAATATTTCATACAAACAACAGGACACCATTCCCTGTTTAAGAAATCAACAACTTGGATGTAGGTCATTTCTTTTGTGGCGACACGTCTTCAAGTTCTCTCTAAACAAATAGATCGTATCCTTTATCCAAACGGAGTTCACTTTTAAAACAGGAAATGTTTTCAAAGGTACGTCAAGCCAGATTCGGACTACATTTGGTAATGTGCAGGGGTGGTCGTGAGACGTATGATAGTCATAAAAGAAAGTAAGGGAAGGTTCATAAGGAAATGTGCTGAATAATACATGATTGATGGTATACAAAAATCCATTTCGCTTGTTTTTATTAAATAACAAACATTTATGTAAGTTGAGTTCATTGATTTTGTATTTTGATAAGAAATCATCAAATTTATCAACCTTTTCTGTTCCTTGTCGATAGCAAGTGTTTCAATATAATTACAACATGTACACACATTTTCTCTAACGACTCTGTTAACTAATCTACCCCACGCTAGTACAGCGGTAAGTCTACAGAATTACACTGGATCCCCTCGGTGGGCTCAGCAGACAGCCCGATGTGGCTTAGCTATAAGAAAAGCAGTAACTAATATTTCTAGATGTCACTGTAAGAGAGTTTGTTTGTTTGTTTTGGAATTTCGCACAAAGCTACTCGAGGGCTATCTGTGCTAGCCGTCCCTAATTTAGCAGTGTAAGACTAGAGGGAAGGCAGCTAGTCATCACCACCCACCGCCAACTCTTGGGCTACTCTTTTACCAACGAAAAGTGGGATTGACCATCACATTATAACGCCCCCACGGCTGGGAGGGCGAGCATGTTTGGCGCGACTCGGGCGCGAACCCGCGACCCTCAGATTACGATGCGCACGCCTTAACGCGCTAGGCCATGCCAGGCCCGTGTAAGAGAGTGTTAATTATTGAATACAATAACCCAAGGCCGTTTTTATAAAGTTCATAAAAAATAACAATATAATACCTAGTTGGACGACTATGAAAAGCAGGGTTTAACTTATGTCTATAAGTTTAAAGAGTGTATCTAAGAAACGTTTGTGCATCCAAACAAGCTCACTTCCAACTAATTAAGGTTTTGATATTCCGTTAGGAGAAGGATACTGTGAACGAAATATTAATTTGTAAGAAGTTACTTGTAGGTAAAATATTAACTTAGACACTAAAACATTGGCAAATAACTCATCTGGCTTCGAGTTCCATAAATAACGTGTCACATTATACAATAAAAGAGTGTTTATTTATTTGAACAAAAACACTTGAGAAATTTAGTAACAAGAATAATATTTGTTTTATCCACGAGTAAATAATAACATTTCTTAACCTTATCTAAGCTTGAAAATCGTTTCATCATCCACGAGGGTTAACATGAAACACCATCTTCAAACATATAGATTCGGTGAGGTAAAATCAATTGTTTTTAAACATAACAATAAACTGACACAATAATAACTGTTGGAATAATAATCAAACAAACAGTAAATTGACACAATAATATATATATATTAGCTGCTTCAGTTTGTTCCTTTAAGTTATTCTATATTGTAGAAAAGTCTTACGTTACAACTAGAAAGGCTAAATACTGAAAATTACTTGATGTTTTTCTTATTTTGTTTATTACAAGTTAATCTACTAATATTGTACAGTAGAGAAACAACTACATACAATGATGTTTTATGTATGTACAGCCTGTAACGATTGGTTTAGAACAGTTTTTTGGGGTTACACATGCAGAGATGCCAACCATTACGATTTGAGCGTAATCATTACGATTTTGGTGTATACATTACAACTATACGTTCATACAGACAAATATTACAACTTGTTACAACTCCCAAATTATTATATATTATATAGGCCTATACAATAAAGTGATAAATTGTTCCCCCAGGAGTTGAAATGGGTGAAAAGAAAAGTTCTAGTGAGATACAAATAAATTTTGATAATAAATAAGTCATAGTCCAAATGGCTACTTGTGATAATCATGTTTGTGCTTGAAATAATAAAAAATATTTGTATCTCCGACGTCTACCAATAGTTTGAGTACGGTGTTTCTCCATACTGGGTACGTGGGGAATCCACAGTTACGTCATCAGTGCTTGTCAGCCAATTAGCGTTTTCGTAGATGGGTATTTCTCGTTTTCTAAACGGCATAGAAACACCAATGCGATCGTTCACCAGATTGTCTTGTTTCTGGCAAATCTAAAAGGACTAAAACTGTGAAAGGGCTCTGTCTACAATCATTACGCTCAGTCATTTGAAATAGTAGGCATCTCCGCACATGTAATATTTCAAACTTTGTACGTTTCAAGATGGAACATAGCTACAAAACACCTACACTAAAGGATTAACCCAATAGCAACTCTCAGAATGGATTTTTCCTAAAACTACTTAAGCCTTCAAGTTATGCGCCTGATAAACCAAAATGGAGGCGGGGGTTAGATGCAAACATATTAAATATACAGGCTGCTACCTAATTAAAAGAAATAAAAGTAGGCGAATCTTTTGTTCCACTGATACACCTGTCGAAATTTAAGCTTGTTCTCAGCTATTGTTATCACACTATCAAGATACACTTTGGGTATTCTTCTAAAATCTCTTGAAAAAATTTTATTATTGTGCTAGAAAAAACCAAAAAAAAACGAGGAATTTTCATTCAAAATTCATAAATCTAGAAGTTATTACAACTTTATCTAACTAGTTTATTCCGAGTTTTTTAAACTTGAAAATGATATAATGATTTCCATTCCTCTGCTCCCCAAACAGCGCATGTCTGTGGACTTTACATTGCTGGAATCCGTGGTGGGCAGAGCACAGATAGCCCATCGTGTTGCTTTGCGCTTAATTTCAAACAATTCATGTTTTTTTTATTAAAGTCACAATACTTTAACTAATTGTAAGAAATAAAAACAATGGACCGAAATTTGCGTAAGATATTTTAATTTTGGTGTTCATAAAATCTAAATTACCAAGGATATAGCCTTGTTTTTCAAAAACATGTGTGAGGAATTATATTTCCATATTACTGGATTAGAAAGATGCATTTTGTGTGTTTTCTAAACTGGAAAAAATACTCAGGAAAACCGTCAATGTTTTGTTTTCGAATTTCGCGCAAAGCTACACGAGGGCTATCTGCGCTAGCTTACCCTAATTTAGTTGTGTAAGACTAGAGGGAAGGCTGTCAATATTAAATTTGCTATGAAAATTCCGATTTTACTGTACTTCTAAAGTGGAAAGTGTTATTATAAAATAGTTTTAAAGAAGGGAATTTTTACACAAAACGTCCAACTATAGAACAAGCTTCGATCTTTATTCTTATTGTGAAGTTAACAATTTCCTTTCACTTTCAAACCGAAATAATGTTTTTCATTAAAGCCGTAAAAATTTGTTCTCAAGTCTTTTAAGAAATGTAATAAACCAGTAAACCTTCTTGTGAAAAGTATGGTATGAATGACTTTTTCAAAATTTCTATACGAGTAAAATGATGTCCTTGGAGAAAGTCAATTGTTAGCCCAAAGCCTGAACCTCAAAATCTCTGGAGGATCCTTTGAAGGGCCAATTCTCTCACTAAATTATTAAGTCTGCCTTGTGTGACAAGTTGTAATTCACCAGATGTTTCAGGTTGAATCATCATTTCTACTGATATTAGATGAAACTGTATGAAGTCTCTGGTGAAGTGAGTACGTGTACATCAGGTCTCACACAGCAGACTGAAGGTTTTGAAGTGAGTACGTGTACATCAGGTCTCACACAGCAGACTGAAGGTTTTGAAGTGAGTACGTGTACATCAGGTCTCACACAGCAGACTGAAGGTTTTGAAGTAAGTACGTGTACATCAGGTCTCACACAGCAGACTGAAGGTTTGGATAAGAAATTTACTTTTTATTTCTAGCCTTGAACATTACATTAGCAAAAATAAAAATTCCCTTTCTTATTTGTAGTCCATTGTCTCAATTGTTTGACACAAATGGTGCAAACGTTGCATGGAGTCCATGGTTCATCTTGGTCCACAAGCTCGATTCCAAAATAAGCATAATTCAACAAATTCTGTGATGTTTTGCCTTTGTTTTTTTGTAACAAATGTACCACAAGTATAACAGAAGTGGATTGGTCATTTACAACTCTTGTTGCTACAGCAACTAATAAATAATACTGAAAAGAAACATCAGTGTCAAAGTATGTGCACTATTAAGAAATGAAACATCATGCGACCTGTTTACATGCTAGTGGTGTGTTTCTCGTGGGTTCTAGAAAGTTCAATAAGACCTACATCATGGTTTTCTAGAGAAATCTCTAACCAGTGATTGTAAACATTTTAAGTGTAACAAAACGTGATACAATTTCTATGAAAATAATTCACTTATGTAAAAGTACACATTTTGTGAAAAATCTGTAACTGGTGGTGAAAAATATCTGTCACTGTTGAATTCAGTGTACGGAAATTACTAAAGAACATGTAAACTGTTGATTAAAAACCATCATAGGCTTGTGATATTATAGCATCAGTAGAACAGATGAAAACTATTTTATAAAAGTTTTGTAGGAAAGACAGAAAATAGCCAGAATATTTACTTTATTCATGTCCACAACAAACTAGTGATACAATGTGACTTATGGAATAACAAAACCTAGAACAGCCAAATATTAAAACAACTATTAGAAATAAAACATACTTTGTTTAGCATAAATGTATTAAAAGTTTTGTAAAAACTGGATGTGCCACTCCAGCAGTTATTGAAAATAAAATCATTTCAATATAAGTTTCCTGTTGAACTTCCTGTAGTTCACACTCCAATCCTAAAGATTTTCCTTACAAACAATTCTGATTCATAAATAAATTGATGGTTTTATAGAACGACACATCCACTTAACAGGAACATTCCAGTCAAGTTCATACACAACTTCTCAGGGTGGTCCTGAAAAAAATTGATTTAACCACATTGTAACTCACCTTAACTGGAACATCCCAAAAACTGCTTTTCAGTTATGTGAAGGAGTTCGATCAACCATGTAAGTTATAAGAAAAATATTACCTAAATTAATAAAATAAAAATGGTTATGAGCCCTTTCAGTGCAAACTACAACTAAGGTTAATTTGTTATTCAACTGAAGACCAATTACAGGAGATTACACTAAATCATACAACTAGTTTAAAAAACATAATGGGAAAACATGGTTGGTTCGTTGATTTGGTGTTTTATGACCTAAAGCAGCTAAGTTATCTGTGTTAAACATCCAGTAAAAAGTTAAAATTAAAAGTAAATATTGTAAAGTTCATAAAAGGAAATTAAGGTAAAACAAAACAAAGTTTAAAAAAAACATAAATAGTATAAAACCAATGTTTACATCTAGTTTACAATGTGAAGAGAAAAACTACAGTAATACATGTTGTAAAGGACTTTCTGTAGCATAACTGTAATTATTATAACTCACCAGGAAGACTAACAGGTAAGTACAAAAACCACAATCAGTCACACGAAGATTGCTTTTCCAGTCTTGATTCTGAGTTATTTGACATTATGGCCATTTCCAAAGAGTAAAAGTTCTAAAAGACTTGAAGCAAAATTTTAATAATAACTCGGCAGGATGACTAACAGGTAGCTCAAACAGCAGTGTTAGTCACCTGAAGTTGGCCTTTCCAGTCCTGGTTTTGAGTTATTTGATGTTACGGCCAGTTTCTAATTTCAAATCGAACTAGATGAACTGTGATTTTTAAAATGAAGCCACATTAAAAAGGTGTAATGTATAAATTAAAAACTTAAACAGCATTAAAAAGATTAATGGCCTTTAAAAAACTAAAAACATTACCAAGATGGACAGTGTCACCATCACCAGTAACACTAACATTATGGATAAACCTTGGGACAGAACATGTTTAAAATGGTGTCGTCATAGAGTCGTAACGATGGCAGGAAAGTAAAATGTGGCTTACAGTGATTTGAGTGTTACACAAACTACACACTGGTGCATCAGTTCCAGATAAAATAAAAGGATGAGTTAAAAAACTGTGACCAATGCGTAGTCTAGTTAGAACAACTTTCTCTTTCCGATCCTTATGGTAACAAGACGGCCAAAGTACAATATAGGGTTTTATTAGGAAAAGCTTGTTTTCACATTGCTCACTCCAAGTCGAATGCCAGCTGGCATGGAGCCGAGCCTTGAATACAGGACTATAGTCCATGTATGGAACAGGCACAGCAGTAATAGTGCCAGAGCAGATAAACTTAGCTGCAGTGTTGCAAAGCTTGTTCCTGTGAATACCAACATGGCCCAGTATCCAGAAAGACTGGATAGAAGTAGATGTTAAAGAGAAATGGACCAGTCGGTTTTGAATGTCTGCGAGAACAGGGTGTGAACTACAATGAAGCAATTCCGGGGGCCAGTAATGAACTAAGCGAGTCAGTATAAATAGTGTAGTTTAAGTACTGCTTAGCTTCTATGTGATCCAGGGTAAGAGAAATGACGTACAGTTCAGCAGTGAACACAGAAGTCGTAGAGAGGATTCTGCATATAACCACTGAACCACAACAAACCATGGCAGAGCCCACACAGTCATCTTTCAAACCATCCTTCCATTTGTATTTATACAGATGGTTCGAAAGATGTTCAGCAAATAACAGACAGTATTTCCAATTGCGAGTGTCTGCTTTTCTCAGAACTCTTAAAGATAGGTCACATCTGGGGACTGTAAGAAGCCATGGTGGGATGGGCTAACCAGTAGACACAGCAATGTTATCAAGGACAGACCCAATTCATCCAATTGCACCTGGATACAAAGGTCAAATGGAGCAATGACAGATCATCTGTTCTGAAAAAGTATGGCCCACCCAGGAAGGAATACACAACTCCAGGTGGGATGCTTTGGTAAAGAATGAAGTTTAGAAGCATACAGTCAAGACAGTTGCAAACAGTGGAGGAGCAACAATGCAGAACTGAAGTCCTTAATGATGAATGGGGTCTAACATCTTTAAGGCCAAAGATCTGGCAGGGCCATAGACCAGTGATCCATAGTTGTGTTTTGATTGAATAGAAGCAAGATATATGTTTAGCACTGAATGTAAATCCCCTCCCCCCAAGTGGTGGAACAGAGGACATGGAGGATGTTCAGTGCTCTTGTACATTTGACCCATAGCTGCTTTAAATGTGGTATAAAGGTCAGCTTATGGTCAAAGATAAGCCCTAAGAACTTTGTCTCAGAGACTGCAGGTAGCACAACTTCACCAATACAGAGTTCAGGATCAGACTGAATACCCTGTTGGTGGTAAAAGTGCATGCAAACAGTTTTAGAGAGAGAAGAGAAATTAAAGCCGTTTGCTGTGGTCCACTTTAGTAAATGACTGAGGGCAGTCTGTAGCTGTCACTCAATATACCTCATGTTTGACGACTGATGCGAGATGCAAAAGTCATTGAAAAAGAGTCCATCTGCAACAGTAAGAGGGAGTTGTTCAGTGGTGAAATTTATCTTTATACTTAAAAGTGTGACACTCAAAACACAGACCCGAGGGACTCCTAGTTGCTGTACAAAAAAAAGGGAAAGTGTCAAACCCACACGATCTTGGAATAAACTTGTCCATTAATAAATATATAAGTGCACAGTGACTTTCTGAACACGCTGTATTTTAACAAATGGGCAAATGGCCATATAACCCACATATATGGAGGTCTCTCCATGTTGTATTATAAGCCTTCTTAATGTCAAAGAACATCGATACAAGGTGTTGTCGTTTGAGAAAGAATTCTCTGATTGACGTTTCAAGTCAAATCAGGTGGTCCATTGTGGAGAGCTGTTATTGGAATCCACAATGGGTGGGTGAGAGGAGGTTTGATTTGAGGAACCACACAAGATGAGCATTAATCATCCTCAATGAGGTGTTACAGAGACAGCTCGTTAAAGCAATTGGGCGACAGTTTGAAGGAATCTTAGGATCCTACCCAGGCTTAGAAAGGTAGGACAATAGCCTGGCACCAGGCATCAGTAAAAACGTTCTACTGCAAGTTCTGATTAAAAATAATCAAAATAACAGCAAGAGACACATGCGATAGATGGCTCAGCATTTCACAGTGAACGTCATCAGGTCTAACCGATGTACTATCAGACTGATGAAGGGCCAGTTTGAGTTCCACCAGCTTAAAGCGATGAGACAATCAGCTCAAAAGGAAAGAGGTGATTGCTCTGTCCGAGTCTTGATGGCTAAGAAGGTGGAGGAAGAAGCAGAAGTGCCAGATACCAAGCTAAAGCTTTCACCCAGAGTATTGGCAATGTTCTAGGTATCAGCTACTTCCTGGCCATCAGAGAGCAAGATTGAAACTGAGACAGAATTATATTGCCCACTGACCTTTCGAATCTTGTCCCATATGACTTTGGAAATGGTGGTAGAAGATATGCTGGTTGTGAACTTAATCCAAGATTCCTTCTAGCTTTGACATCTTACCCACTAAGCATGTGCACTGGCCTGCTGGAAAGCGAGCGGTTCGAGAGTGTGGAATACCTAAGGAAAGCATCCCAGGCCCATTTTTGAGCCCTCTGTGCCACATGGCAAGCAGGATTCCACCATGGATGAGGTTATTGTGGAAAACGTTTTAGGAATGCATTGAACATTGAGTAAAAGAGGGCCAGTTTGCGTGACCCAGCTTCCATCAGGGCACTCGGGTCAGGTGGCATCGATCACAGCCAATCTCTCTCAAAATTATAGGAAAATGATCACTGCCTCATGAATTATCGTCAACTCTCCATGAAAAATGGGAGAATAGTGAAGGGGAGCAAATTGAAAGATCAATAGCAGGAAAGGACTGACTAGACACATGAAAATAAGTAGAAGAACCAGTATTGAAAGGGAAAGGTTGTGATCAGAGAGCATATGCTCTACAGAGCAACCCCTCATATCAATATCAGCACTTCCTCAAAGGAGATGATATCCATTAAAGTCCCCAAGGATTAAAAAAGGGAGACAGCATCTGTTCAACGAGAGCCTCAAGGTCTGTTTGATCATATGACTCTCCAGGTGACAGGTACAGAGAACAAACAGTGATGGTATGACCCAAGGAAATACGGATGGCTATGGCCTCCAAGGGTATGTCAAGTGGCAAAGACAGGGTGGGCACAAACTGATCAACCAACAGCGCCACCCCTCCATGCAATCATCCATCACACAGCCTGTCATTTCTGTACAAAGAAAACCACTGAAAGATGGCTGTATCAGCAGGTTTCAGAAATGTTTCCTGTAAGAAAAGACATACAGGATGGTAGGGAGCAATCAGTGTTTTGATGTCATCTAGATTAGGACATAAATCTCGACAGTTCCATCGTATAAAGGCAGCTATTTTTATTTATGTGTAGGTGAATTGGGTGAAGAACCCTTCTGTTTATGACCATGTCTTTTTTCTTTACTGTGTTTATTGGAGGAAGGTCTATTGACCTCCATGGATCCTGCCCTGGGTCAATTGAGCAGGTTTTTTACTGTTGGAAAAGGATTCCAGCTACCAAGGACGTGAACAAATGATCATTTTGCATCGTGGGGTGGGAGAAGAAGATGTATCCAAGGAAATGCCTGTACCCAAAACCAAAGGAAGGGGATCTTGAGATTTGTTGGAATAAGTAAGGGACAGAGATGGGTGTCAAAATTGATTCATCAACTTTTTTAACCATGGAAGTCAAAAGACTTTTCATTTGTTTGGAGAACGATTCTTCAGGAGTCACATAAAGATCTGTCTGCACTCCCACACTAGCTGTAGAATGAAGTACAGCAGCATATGTCAGAGATGAGGTGGTGGATAGCAATTTTTGAGCCCAGGATAGGTAATGTTATGAATCGTTTTCAAACGCTGCACCTCTTTTTCTTCCAACCATTTAGGGCAAGAACGAAAGTAGGATGGGTGAGAGCCATTGCAATTGATGCAATGAGGGTCCATTTGACACTCATAGGCATCATGGTCCTTGCCAACAAGCACACATCAAGGAACCACGACATGACTTCAAGTGACTGAACCATCGACACTGGAAACATCGGAGAGGGTTTGGAATGTATGGCCATACTCTGCAATTAAGATAATCTGCCTTGATGATGGTAGGCGGACGTGGCGGAGGACATTGGTCAGCATCATAATTGCATCTTTGCGAGTGGAGATTCGCCTCACTGCAGAAACTCCTTGGGTGGAGAAACCAATGAGAATCTGCAACTCTGGGATGTTCTGCAAATCCCTCTCAACAATAACTCCTCTTGATGAATTCAAAGTAGCATGAGGCATAACCTCAATAGGTATATTTCCAATAGCCTTTGAATGCAACAGGAGTTCACTGTGTTGAGATGTGGATGTTTCCACCAATATATTACCAGTTCAAAGCTTTCTTACTGACTTTGGAGAGCCAGCAAGTCCCTCTAGTCCCTTCTGAATGAAAAAGGGAGACATTTGACCTAAAAGTTTGTGCAATATATTAGAAAGTGAGGTACAACAGGTGGTATATGGATGGTGAGAATTGCTGCTCAGAATCTTCAAGACGTCGTAATTTACTTATAGACTGTTTCTTCACTATTTTATTAAGATTTTTAATTGGAGTGCCATAATAAATGGAAATTTCAGAGCCCACTGACCCCACCCACCATGGAGCCCTATGAGGGGATGCACTACAATGTCAAACAAGGACATTGCAGCAACGCCTGGGTTTCGTGAGCACTATACTCAAACACCAGCATCAGATACAATGTACACAACACCTGTTGAGAACATCCAACACTAGTGCTTGGCTAGATCCCAAGTGAACCAGCTGACTGTCCCAAGGAAGTCCATCTACAGGAGTTCAAGGCCAAAGTGGTGTGTTAGGGTTAAACCCTTCAACCACCAGGATTCTCTCCTCCCCTTCACATGTCACCACACACGGCAAACACGTGGGTGGATGCTTAGATCCCAGAGGAGGTAAACTGAAAGAACAGAACCTTCCCTGTCAAATGAAATGTTTAAAATACATACAGGGTATTAGTTTAAGTTCAAAATAAGTCTAATTATTTTATCTTAGGTTACATTCTAACTTTTATTACAGCCTATATTATAGTTACATGAGGACTTGAACTTGTGTACAGAATATGCAATTTAAAAAATCTTCTTTAGGCAGTCCTGGTGAGAAACTTTTACTGTCAAAGTAATGTACTTCTAAACACAATTACCAGTGCTGGGTGGATGGTTTTCATTCTCTGGTAAATTCTCTCTTTCTTCATTTGTCAGTATTCCATTAAATAGGGAATTCACATGGTGTTCCTCATAATTCTGTCGCTGTATGTCCTCCTGAAAAAGAAATGGAAATTATCTCTGTGAAACCTCCCATATGTAAAGTTACATATCTTAATAAATACAAGTTCAGTACGGTACATCATTAAACAAATGCCTTTTATATGGGTATATATCTTAGTAGTCTCAACCAACACTTTCTAATCATTGTATGTTTCTTCTTTAGATTTGTTTCATATTACATATTGGTAATTAGACTGGTACATTCAACATTATTTAGCAAACTCTTTCATGGTTTTGTCAAAAACTACTAGTTGTAAAGTTAAACAAATTAAATCAAACCACTGTTATTACTACAGCTTCAACAGTTAACACACATTAGACCACAGAGACTAAACAATTACTAAACAACTACAGTTTAAAGTAGTATTACAGTCAAAGAGAATATATTTCACTTTATATTTACAAACGTCTAAACTTAAAGCACCTTTATTATACTGTATAAAACAGGATCAAAGTAGACATACCTAACACTGCATCTCCTTTACACATTATATAAAAACTGTTAAATAAATTGAACAAGAAAGTTACTCTTTCTTCAGTTTATTTAATGTATCTTAATAAATGTGATTTAACTTTAATTCATCTCTTCTGTTTACTGTTCCTACCTGCGACGTTGAAGACAGTTTAACAGGTAATTTATCAAGACTAGCATCTTTACAGATTTCATTCCCTCCACATGCCTTTAAAAAAAAATTACATTGTTATCAAAGTTGTAATAAATACTCAATGATGTATTACAAGTGAAATCTCTTTCCTTTAATAAATATCTATTTAATACATCTTCTCTAAAAGTAATTTATTTCTCTTATTATATACCCTAACAAATGTAGTTCTCTATGCACTTGAAAACTTCTATTTCTCTTAGTTGTCCCTTTCCATTTATGGAGGGAAGGTATTGCCACACATTATAAAACCACAAACATTCTTAGTAATAGAGAGAGAGGAACCAGGTTGAAGGATCAACCAGATTACATGGAAATACTGTGGTTGATCAAAGACCGAACATGTGGAATGCTGTGGTGTGTGGCATAAGGGCATGGAATCTGCAGCCCAACACTGTGCAAGCCTCACAATGGTTTTAGGGGTGGGTTGCAACTGTAACATAAACAGCAAGAGATATCTATACCATACACTCTACAAAACACATTTCTCTTACTATATATTCTAAAAATTCACTTCTGTTGCTGCACATGTATAAATTCACTTCTGTTGCTGCACATGTATAAATTCACTTCTGTTGCTGCACATGTATAAATTCACTTCTGTTGCTGCACATGTATAAATTCACTTCTGTTGCTGCACATGTATAAATTCACTTCTGTTGCTGCACATGTATAAATTCACTTCTGTTGCTGCACATGTATAAATTCACTTCTGTTACTACACATGTATAAATTCACTTCTGTTACTACACATGTAAATTCACTTCTGTTACTACACATGTAAATTCACTTCTGTTACTACACATGTAAATTCACTTCTGTTACTACACATGTAAATTCACTTCTGTTACTACACATGTAAATTCACTTCTGTTACTACACATGTAAATTCACTTCTGTTGCTGCACATACATAAATTCACTTCTGTTGCTGCACATACATAAATTCACTTCTGTTGCTGCACATGTATAAATTCACTTCTGTTACTACACATGTATAAATTCACTTCTGTTACTACACATGTATAAATTCACTTCTGTTACTACACATGTATAAATTCACTTCTGTTACTACACATGTATAAATTCACTTCTGTTACTACACATGTATAAATTCACTTCTGTTACTACACATGTATAAATTCACTTCTGTTACTACACATGTAAATTCACTTCTGTTACTACACATGTAAATTCACTTCTGTTACTACACATGTATAAATTCACTTCTGTTACTACACATGTATAAATTCACTTCTGTTACTACACATGTATAAATTCACTTCTGTTACAACACATGTATAAATTCACTTCTGTTACAACACATGTATAAATTCACTTCTGTTACTACACACATATAAATTCACTTCTGTTACTACACACATATAAATTCACTTCTGTTACTACACACATATAAATTCACTTCTGTTACTACACACATATAAATTCACTTCTGTTACTACACACATATAAATTCACTTCTGTTACTACACACATATAAACCGAACTTTCTTTACTAAACATTCCACAAATTTCTCCCATTTCACTTAATAATTTCTTCAATACCTCTCTTAATAAATGTTCCAACATATCTATTTCTGATTTAACATCTGCTACAGTTCACTTTAAGTATAAACACATACTTACATTCTACTAAGTATACAAACAATTATTTTTAAAAACTCCCAACTAGATAAGGCACAAAGTCTATACTATTTGCAGTCTTTAAGAGATTCATAAAATGATGCCACAAAGTCATTTAGATGAACAACCCAGGAGAAATGGTTAAGAAAAAGTGTTAAGAATGACATTAAAATGATGAAACTTACATGTTCGTCTACGACAGCCACTTCGTTAACATCATCTTCTGTTATATCTACTTCTACACTTCCCAGAGCACCTTCCACTTCCTCCATTCTATCATCATCATCACTCAACCTTTCCACATTCAAAGAACCAGAAAAAACAGGATCTTGTTGCTGAAACTGATCAACTGTCATTCCCAACTGTCCAGCTGACTGATCAGCTTCGGCCAGGTCCATTGTATCGTCCACTCCAGCTTCTGCTTCAACTCCGGGTTCTGTCTCAACTTCACCATCATCTCTATCATCTGCTCGGATATTAGGTGCATGAAAATCAAACACCTGGCCACCTGGTTGTTGATGGAGAACTTCTTCCAAGTACTCTTCACTAACATACAAACATTAAATAAAACAGAATCAACAACTTTTCATACTTTAATGAAAACAACGTATAAACAACACTAACATTTTCCTTCATGACATTAATCCACTAGTTCCTACTTACAAAGTTTTCAATGCTGTTTTCAACCATTATCCATGAGCTTACTTCTAAGGACTTTTTTTTCTTGCTTTACTACTTAGAAATCTACTATTAAAATATCTTAGTATAATGTTTAGGGACAACAATAGACCTATTGGTCCATCTTGGCTGCCCAATCCTCAAAGTAAAAAACATTAAAGCCAGCCCTCATCATTACATATATCTATCAAGATTTCTATTAAACTAACTCAAGTTTACTACCTCTACAAAATCAGAAAGCAATTCTTTACACGTGCAAACCACCCTATTTGAAAATTAAAACTGTCTTAGCTGAAGATGGTTCCTACCTTGCTAAATTTATATTTGTGTTACATAGTTCTACAATTTTTCCTGTTAAGTATGAAAATACTGATGCATCAACATCACCAATTCCTTTTACAATCTTAAACACTTCAATCAGACCCCACCTAACTCTTCTATTTTCAAGACAAAACATTTTAAGGAACATAATCTCTCTTCATATTACAACCCCTCCCAAAGGTACTATTTTAGTAACCTTCCTCTGAACCCTTTTCAACAATTCAATGTACTTGTACTCACTATTTCTGTAGATACAACCTAAAATACTATCTGCTGTACCACTGCTTGGATGGGTTAAGAGACTGATCAACCATTACACCAAGGTCCTTTTCCCTCATGACACTGTTAAGGTTATTCCCATCCAAATTATGCTTATAATTTAAATTGTGAAAACCAAAGAGTAACATATTTCATTTATCATTAATTATTAAAACCCATCTGCCATATGTTTACCCATCTCCCTAAATGATCTAAATCCTTTTGTAAATCAGTAGCACCCTCTTCACAGCCAACACCCAAGACATTAATATCATCAGTAAATTTAAATAATTTATTAACCATTTCTTTCTGCTTTCTTCTATCAAGCCACTCTTCACTTCTCTATCCAATTAGTTAACTTATCTCCAACACCTACAGAAATAAGTTTCTTTATATGCCTTTTGTGTGGCACTTTGTCAGATGCTTTCTGAACATCCAGATACACCAAATCTACATCTACAGTAACTTTTGCAAAGAATGTCAAAATATTTGTAAGGCAAGACTTCCCCTTAGTGAAACCATGTTGACTGATAAAAATTCTAAAGTTTGTTAAATAACTTTACAAAGAATTGTTTTTTTTATCAAACTTTCCCACAAGTGATGTAAAACTAATAGGCCTGTAGTTACTGGGACAACTCCTTAATATCCCTTGAAGATAAGAGCGACATTAGCTAATTTCTGATTTGTTGGTAAATGTCCACTATTCAAGGACACAAACTGTGGCAAGTGGTTCACATATCCAATCCTTAACCTCCTTCAAAACCCTCAGGGAAATATTACCTGGCCCAGGAACCTTATTGTTATTTTAGCTTACAAACTGAATATTAACAAGCTCAGGATTTATGTAATTGTCCTGTTCAACTTTGTTTTCACCTATCAATTGTTGAAGGTGAGGAACACTGTTCAAATCTTCATTAGTAAAAACTGAAGTAAAATGAGAATTTAATAATGTAGCCATCTCATAACCATCAGATACGAACCATCTTTTATCAAGTGTTTTATCAACATGTTAAAATTTTGTTTACCCTTAATGTACTCTTTAAAAAAAATCCTTACCAGTAACTTTTATGTTTTCAGCCAAATTGTTTCCACACATCCTTTTGGATATCGTAAAGTTCCCATTTAACCAAATTTCTTGGTCTTCTGTGATACAAGACAGTTTAAATCTGTGGTAGTTCAATTTTATCTATTATACCCTTTGTGAGCCAGCCTGATTTTTACTTGCAGCTACCCTGTAAGGAATATATTTGCTTTGAATGTTGAAAAGTGGTTCTTTAAAAAGATCATCTATGAACAATTTGGTGCCCCAACGTTTCACCTTGCAATTTCGTATAACAAAACAACAGGTACCATCTGCCTTCATACCTGTTAGATGCTCTATTTCAAACGGTTTCTTCAATACACAAAGGAATAACAGTTATTCTGAGCGTAAGCATTTTAAACCATCTTATCCTATTTTAATTATGATAGTGACCACTACATAAAATCCTTCCTGGTAAAATACAACTACATCACTTTTATATTCACAGATGACTTACGACTCTATGTAGCTTTTTTTTTCTCTCTCATTTAACTCCACGGAAACAACAAGTAGCACTGTATAATAACTATTGTAAGTCTTCTGTTAAGAAAACATTTATTTCAATAATGTTTAATACATAAATGCAACACTCACTGAGCTTGTCTATGAGGAGATACAGAGGACCCTTGGAATTGCATATTTCCTGTTTTCTCTCCTGGAATAGCCACTGCTTCTTCTTCTCTGTTCCATTCACCTGTTTCCTGAACAGTTGTAACAACACAAATTTTACATTTAATAGCTTATAACTGTCCAAGTACTATTTAAACAAGTCTTTGGTATTCAATTTTCTTTATTCAAAATTTAAACAATTACATCAATCACAATTAACAAAAAGTAAAACATGGTGGATTTTCAAACAAACAACTTATCTCTCAAACTTTTTTTTCACATTAATATTAAAGGTTTTCAAACCAACCACCAATGATGAAAAAAGTAGCAGCAAACAACTATTTTTATATAAAGGTAATCTCAATATGTTTTGTGAGTATTATAACACAAAATCCAATCTATGATAGAAAACAGAGTTGACAACTAACCTACTATAAGTACTGTCAGCTCCAATCAGAAAACAAACAATCCTGTCTCACTCTCAGGCTTTGAAATGCATTTTTGTAACAGAAAAGAATCTACAGGATTATTGCCACAACAATTACCAGCCTGCAGTGTCAGACTTTATACACTTCATATATCATCTACCAACCTTACTTAACTTTTCCACTACTATAATACCATTACCAACCTGTGGTGTCAGACTTTATACACTTCATATATCATCTACCAACCTTACTTAACTTTTCCACTACTATAGTACCATTACCAACCTGTGGTGTCAGACTTTATACACTTCATATATCATCTACCAACCTTACTTAACTTTTCCACTACTATAGTATCATTACCAACCTGCAGTGTCAGACTTTATACACTTCATATATCATCTACCCCTTACCTTAACTTTCACTGCTATAATACCATTACCAACCTGTGGTGTCGGACTTTATACACTTCATATATCGTCTACCAACCTTGCTTAACTCTTCCACTACTATGGTATCATTACCGGACTGTGGTGTCGGACTTTATACACTTCATATATCGTCTACCAGCCTTGCTTAACTCTTCCACTGCTATGGTATCATTACCAACCTGTGGTGTCGGACTTTATGCACTTCATATATCGTCTACCAACCTTGCTTAACTCTTCCACTACTATGGTATCGTTACCGGACTGTGGTGTCGGACTTTATACACTTCATATATCACCTGCTAACCTTGCTTCCTTACTTAACTCTTCCACTACTATGGTATCATTACCGGACTGTGGTGTCGGACTTTATACACTTTTATATATCATCTACCAACCTTACTTAACTCTTCCACTACTATGGTATCATTACCGGACTGTAGTGTCGGACTTTATGCACTTCATATATCGTCTACCAACCATGCTTAACTCTTCCACTACTATGGTATCATTACCAACCTGTGGTGTCGGACTTTATACACTTCATATATCATCTACCAACCTTACCTTAACTCTTCCACTACTATGGTATCATTACCAGACTGCGGTGTCGGACTTTATACACTTCATATATCACCTACCAACCTTACTTAACTCTTCCACTACTATAGTATCATTACCAACCTGTAGTGTCGGACTTTATACACTTCATATATCATCTACCAACCTTGCTTAACTCTTCCACTACTATGGTATCATTACCAGACTGTGGTGTCGGACTTTATACACTTCATATATCACCTACCAGCCTTACTTAACTCTTCCATTGCTACGGTATCATTTACCAACCTGTAGTGTCGGACTTTATAAACTTCATATATCGTCTACCAGCCTTGCTTAACTCTTCCACTACTATGGTATCATTACCAACCTGTGGTGTCGGACTTTATACACTTCATATATCGTCTACCAACCTTACTTAACTCTTCCACTACTATGGTATCATTACCAGACTGTGGTGTCGGACTTTATACACTTCATATATCATCTACCAACCTTGCTTAACTCTTCCACTACTATAGTATCATTACCAGACTGTAGTGTCGGACTTTATACACTTTATATATCACCTACCAAGCCTTGCTTAACTCTTCCACTACTATAGTATCATTACCAACTTGTAGTGTCGGACTTTATACACTTCATATATCATCTACCAACCTTACTTAACTCTTCCACTACTATGGTATCATTACCGGACTGTAGTGTCGGACTTTATACACTTCATATATCACCTACCAACCTTACTTAACTCTTCCACTACTATAGTATCATTACCAACCTGTGGTGTCGGACTTTATACACTTTATATATCACCTACCAGCCTTGCTTAACTCTTCCACTACTATAGTATCATTACCGGACTGTAGTGTCGGACTTTATACACTTTATATATCACCTACCAACCTTGCTTAACTCTTCCACTACTATAGTATCATTACCGGACTGTGAGTGTCGGACTTTATACACTTTATATATCATCTACCAACCTTGCTTAACTCTTCCACTACTATGGTATCATTACCAACCTGTGGTGTCGGACTTTATACACTTCATATATCATCTACTAACCTTTAACTCTTCCATTACTACGGTATCATTACCAACCTGTGGTGTCGGACTTTATACACTTTTATATATCATCTACCAACCTTACTTAACTCTTTAATTACTACGGTATCATTACCAGACTGTGAGTGTCGGACTTTATACACTTCATATATCATCTACCAACCTTACTTAACTCTTCCCACTACTATGGTATCATTACCGGACTGTGGTGTCGGACTTTATACACATCATATATCGTCTACCAGCCTTACTTAACTCTTCCACTACTACAGTATCATTACCGGACTGTGGTGTCGGACTTTATACACTTCATATATCATCTACCAACCTTGCTTAACTCTTCCCACTACTACGGTATCATTACCGGACTGTGGTGTCGGACTTTATACACTTCATATATCATCTACCAGCCTTGCTTAACTCTTCCCACTACTATGGTATCATTACCGGACTGTAGTGTCGGACTTTATACACTTCATATATCATCTACCAACCTTGCTTTTACTCTTCCACTACTATAGTATCATTACCAGACTGTGGTGTCGGACTTTATACACATCATATATCATCTACCAACCTTGCTTAACTCTTCCACTACTACGGTATCATTACCAGACTGTAGTGTCGGACTTTATACACATCATATATCATCTACCAGCCTTGCTTAACTCTTCCCACTACTATAGTATCATTACCAGACTGTGGTGTCGGACTTTATACACTTCATATATCATCTACCAGCCTTGCTTAACTCTTCCCACTACTATGGTATCATTACCAACCTGTGGTGTCGGACTTTATACACTTCATATATCATCTACCAACCTTACTTAACTCTTCCACTACTATGGTATCATTACCAACCTGTGGTGTCGGACTTTATAAACTTCATATATCACCTACTAACCTTACTTAACCTTCCACTACTATAGTATCATTACCAACTGTGTGTCGGACTTTATACACTTCATATATCGCCTACCAGCCTTAGCCTTAACTCTTCCACTGCTATGGTATCATTACCAACCTGTTGTCGGACTTTATGCACTTCATATATCGCCTACTAACCTTGCTTAACTCTTCCACTACTATGGTATCATTACCAACCTGTGGTGTCGGACTTTATACACTTCATATATCACCTACCAGCCTTGCTTAACTTTTCCACTGCTATGGTATCATTACCAACCTGTGGTGTCGGACTTTATACACTTCATATATCACCTACCAGCCTTACTTAACTCTTCCACTACTATGGTATCATTACCAGCCTGTGGTGTCAGACTTTATACACTTTATATATCATCTACCAACCTTGCTTAACTTTCCACTACTATGGTATCATTACCAACCTGTGGTGTCGGACTTTATGCACTTCATATATCATCTACCAGCCTTACTTAACTCTTCCACTACTATAGTATCATTACCGGACTGTGGTGTCGGACTTTATACACTTCATATATCACCTACCAACCTTGCTTAAACTTTCCACTACTATGGTATCATTGCCGGACTGTGGTGTCGGACTTTATACACTTCATATATCATCTACCAACCTTGCTTAACTCTTCCACTACTATGGTATCATTACCGGACTGTAGTGTCGGACTTTATACACTTCATATATCACCTACCAACCTTACTTAACTTTTCCACTACTATGGTATCATTACCAACCTGTGGTGTCGGACTTTATACACTTCATATATCATCTACCAACCTTGCTTAACTCTTCCACTACTATGGTATCGTTGCCAGACTGTAGTGTCGGACTTTATACACTTCATATATCATCTACCAGCCTTATTTTAACTCTTCCACTACTATGGTATCATTACCAACCTGTAGTGTCGGACTTTATACACTTCATATATCATCTACCAGCCTTGCTTAACTCTTTCCACTACTATAGTATCATTACCAGACTGTAGTGTCGGACTTTATACACTTCATATATCACCTACCAGCCTTACTTAACTCTTCCATTACTACGGTATCATTACCAACCTGTAGTGTCGGACTTTATACACTTCATATATCATCTACCAACCTTAACTCTCTTCCACTACTATGGTATCATTACCAGCCTGTGGTGTCGGACTTTATACACTTTATATATCATCTACCAGCCTTGCTTAACTCTTCCACTACTATAGTATCATTACCGGACTGTGGTGTCGGACTTTATACACTTCATATATCATCTACCAACCTTGCTTAACTCTTCCACTACTATAGTATCATTACCAGACTGTAGTGTCGGACTTTATACACTTTTATATATCACCTACCAAGCCTTACTTAACTCTTTCCACTACTATAAGTATCATTACCAACTTGTAGTGTCAGACTTTATACACTTCATATATCATCTACCAAGCCTTAACTCTTCCACTACTATAGTATCATTGCCAGACTGTAGTGTCAGACTTTATACACTTCATATATCACCTACCAAGCCTTGCTTAACTCTTCCACTACTATAGTATCATTACCAACCTGTAGTGTCGGACTTTATACACTTTATATATCACCTACCAGCCTTGCTTAACTCTTCCACTACTATAGTATCATTGCCAGACTGTAGTGTCAGACTTTATACACTTTATATATCACCTACCAACCTTACTTAACTCTTCCACTACTATAGTATCATTACCGGACTGTAGTGTCGGACTTTATACACTTTATATATCATCTACCAACCTTACTTAACTCTTCCACTACTATAGTATCATTTACCAACCTGTAGTGTCAGACTTTATACACTTCATATATCATCTACCAACCTTACTTAACTCTTCCATTACTACGGTATCATTACCAACCTGTGGTGTCAGACTTTATACACTTTATATATCATCTACCAACCTTACTTAACTCTTTATTACTACGGTATCATTACCGGACTGTGGTGTCAGACTTTATACACTTCATATATCATCTACATTAGCCTTACTTAGCTCTTTCCACTACTATGGTATCATTACCGGACTGTAGTGTCGGACTTTATACACATCATATATCATCTACCAACCTTACTTAGCTCTTCCACTACTATAGTATCATTACCAGACTGTAGTGTCAGACTTTATACACTTCATATCATCTACCAAGCCTTACTTAACTCTTCCCACTACTACAGGTATCATTTACCGGACTGTAGTGTCAGACTTTATACACTTCATATATCATCTACCAACCTTACTTAACTCTTCCCACTACTATAGTATCATTACCAGACTGTGGTGTCGGACTTTATACACTTCATATATCGTCTACCAACCTTGCTTTACTCTTCCCACTACTATGGTATCGTTACCAGACTGTAGTGTCGGACTTTATACATCATATACATATCGTCTACCAGCCTTGCTTAACTCTTCCACTACTACAGTATCATTACCGGACTGTGGTGTCGGACTTTATACACATCATATATCATCTACCAAGCCTTGCTTAACTCTTCCCACTACTATGGTATCGTTACCAGACTGTAGTGTCGGACTTTATACACTTCATATATCGTCTACCAGCCTTAGCTTCTTCCCACTACTATGGTATCATTACCAGCCTGTGGTGTCGGACTTTATACACTTCATATATCATCTACCACCTTAGCCTCTTCCACTACTATAGTATCATTACCAACCTGTGGTGTCGGACTTTATAAACTTCATATATCACCTACTAACCTTGCTTAACTCTTCCACTGCTATGGTATCATTGCCAACCTGTGGTGTCAGACTTTATACACTTCATATATCACCTACCAGCCTTGCTTAACTCTTCCACTACTATGGTATCATTTACCACCTGTGAGTGTCGGACTTTATACACTTCATATATCACCTACTAACCTTACTTAACTCTTCCACTACTATAGTATCATTACTTGACCTGTAGTGTCGGACTTTATACGCTTCGTATATCATCCACCAGTACCTTGCTTGGCTCTTTCCACTACTATAGTATCATTTACCAACCTGTGGTGTCGGACTTTATACACTTCATATATCACCTACCAGCCTTACTTAACTCTTCCACTACTATGGTATCATTACCAGACCTGTGGTGTCGGACTTTATACTGCTTTATATATCGTCTACCAGCCTTTAGCTTCCACTACTATGGTATCATTTACCAACCTGTGGTGTCGGACTTTATACACTTCATATATCGTCTACCAGCCTTGCTTAACTCTTCCCACTACTATGGTATCGTTACCGGACTGTGGTTGTCGGACTTTATACGCTTCGTATATCACCTACCAGCCTTGCTTAACTTTTCCACTGCTATGGTATCGTTGCCGGACTGTGGTGTCGGACTTTATACACTTCATATATCGTCTACCAGCCTTGCTTAACTCTTCCCACTGCTATGGTATCGTTACCGGACTGGTGTCGGACTTTATGCACTTCGTATATGCCACCAGCCTGCCTTGGCTCCACTGCTATGGTATCGTTACCGGACTGTGATTGTCCGGACTTTATGCACGCTTCATAGTATCGTCTACCAGCCTTGCTCTTCCACTGCTATGGTATCGTTACCGACCTGTGATTGTGTGCACAGCTGCATACACTTCGTGTATCGTCTACCAGCCTTGCTTAACTCTTCCACTGCTATGGTATCATTACCAAGCCTGTGGTGTCGGACTTTATGCAGCTTTATGTATCGTCTACCAGCCTTAGCTCTTCCACTGCTATGGTATCGTTGCCAGCCTGTGGTGTCGGACTTTTGTACACTTCTGTATCGTCTACCAAGCCTTGCTTAACTCTTCCACTACTATGGTATCATTACCAACCTGTGGTGTCGGACTTTTATACTTCATATATCGCCTACCAGCCTTAGCATTTCCACTGCTATATGGTATCATTACCAGCCTGTGGTGTCGGACTTTATACACTTCATATATCGCCTGCCAGCCTTGCTTAACTCTTCCACTGCTATGGTATCATTACCAGACCTGTGGTGTCGGACTTTATACGCAGCATGTGTCGTCTACCAGCCTTGGCACTTTCCACTGCTATGGTGTCATTACCGGCCTGTGATTGTCGGACTTTATGCACTTCATATATCGTCTACCAGCACCGCTTAATCTTCCACTGCTTTACTGGTATCATTGCCAAGCCTGTGTCGGACTTTATACACTTCATATATCGTCTACCAACCTTATGCTTAACTCTTCCACTGCTATGGTATCGTTACCGGACTGTGGTGTCGGACTTTATGCACTTTATATATCGCCTGCCAGCCTTGCTTAACTCTTCCGTTACTGCGGTATCGTTGCCGGACTGTTGTTGTCGGACTTTATACACTTCGTATATCGTCTACCAACCTTGCTTAACTCTTCCGCTACTATGGTATCGTTGCCGGACTGTGGTGTCGGACTTTATGCACTTCATATATCTGCCTACTAGCCTTGCTTCCTTGGCAACTCTTCCACTACTATGGTATCATTACCGGACTGTGATGGTGTCGGACTTTATGCACTTCGTATATCGTCTACCAGCCTTGGCTTTCCACTCTGCTATGGTATCGTTGCCGGACTGTGAGTGTCGGACTTTATACACTTCATGTATCATCTACTAGCCTTAACTCTTCCCACTACTATGGTATCATTACCAGCCTGTGATTGTCGGACTTTATGCACTTTGTATTATCACCTGCCAGCCTTGCACTTATATTTTCCATTACTACGGTATCATTTGCACCAGACTGTGATTGTCGGACTTTATACACTTCATGTATCGTCTACCAGCCTTGCTTAACTCTTCCACTACTATGGTATCATTTACCAGCCTGTAGGTGTCGGACTTTATACACTTCATATATCATCTACCAACCTTACTTAACTCTTCCCGCTACTATGGTATCATTGCCGGACTGTGGTGTCGGACTTTATACACTTCATGTATCACCTACCAGCCTTAACTCTTCCATTGCTACGGTATCATTGCCGGACTGTGGTGTCGGACTTTATACACTTCATATATCGTCTACCAGCCTTATCTTAACTCTTCCTGCTATGAGTATCGTTACCAGCCTGTGGTGTCGGACTTTATGCGCTTCATATATCGTCTACTAACCTTGCTTAGCTCTTACTCTTCTGCTATGGTATCGTTGCCGGACTGTGGTGTCGGACTTTATGCACTTTATATCGCCTGCCAGCCTTGCTTAACTCTTCCATTACTGCGTATCGTTACCGGACTGTGATTGTCGGACTTTATGCACTTCATATATCGTCTACCAGCCTTACTTAGCTCTTCCACTACTATGGTATCATTACCAGACCTGTGGTGTCGGACTTTATACACTTCGTATATCGTCTACCAACCTTGCTTAACTCTTCCCACTACTATGGTATCGTTACCAACCTGTGAGTTGTCGGACTTTATACACTTTATATCACCTACCAGCCTTACTTAACTCTTCCATTTACTACGGTATCATTACCAGACTGTGGTGTCGGACTTTATGCACTTCGTATATCATCTACCAGCCTTGCTTAACTCTTCCCACTGCTATGGTATCATTACCAACCTGTGGTGTCGGACTTTATGCTTCATGTATCGTCTGCTAGCCTTGCCCGGCTCTTCCACTGCTATGGTATCGTTGCCGGACTGTGGTGTCGGACTTTATACGCTTTATGTATCACCACCAGCCTTGCTTAACTCTTCCGTTACTACGGTATCATTGCCGGACTGTGGTGTCGGACTTTATGCGCTTCATATCGTCTACCAAGCCTTGCTTAGCTCTTCCACTGCTATGGTATCGTTACCGGACTGTAGTGTCGGACTTTATACACTTCATATATCACCTACTAACCTTACTTCCTGCACTTAACTCTTCCACTACTATGGTATCATTTGCCGGACTGTGGTGTCGGACTTTATGCAGCCTTCATATATCGTCTACCAGCCCAGCTGGCACTTTCCACTGCTATGGTGTCATTGCCGGACTGTGGTGTCGGACTTTATGCAAGCGTATATCGTCTACCAACCTTGCTTAACTCTTCCCACTACTATGGTATCATTTACCAGCCTGTGGTTGTCGGACTTTATACACTTTATATCACCTACCAGCCTTACTTAACTCTTCCATTACTACGGTATCATTACCGGACTGTGGTTGTCGGACTTTATACGCTTCATGTATCATCTACCAGCCTTGCTTAACTCTTCCACTACTATGGTATCATTACCAGCCTGTGGTGTCGGACTTTATGCCCTTCATATATCGTCTGCCAACCTTGTAACTCTTCCCACTACTATGGTATCATTACCAGACTCTGGTGTCAGGACTTTATGCACTTCATATATCACCACCAGCCTTGCCAACTCTTCCCGCTACTATGGGTATCATTACCAGACTGTGGTGTCGGACTTTATACCTTCATATATCACCTACCAGCCTTGCTTAACTCTTCCCACTACTATGGTATCATTACCAACCTGTTGATTGTCGGACTTTATGCTTTCGCTTCATCGTCACCAAACCTGGTGTCGGACTTTATACACTTCATGTATCACCTGCCAGCCTTGCTTAACTCTTCCCACTACTATGGTATCATTTACCAGCTGTGGTGTCGGACTTTCCATGCACTTTATATCATCACCTACCAGCCTTGCTTAACTCTTCCATTACTGCGGTTATCATTACCGGACTGTGGTGTCGGACTTTATACACTTCATATATCACCTACTAACCTTGCTTAACTCTTCCCATTACTACGGTGCCATTTACCAGACTGTGAGTGTCGGACTTACTATACACTTCATATATCACCTACTAACCTTACTTAACTCTTCCATTACTACAGTACCATTACCAGACTGTGAGTGTCAGACTTTATACACTTCATATATCATCTACTAACCTTACTTAGCTCTTCCACTACCTGCGGTGTTCCCCTTCTCCTTGGTGGGGTGAAGCGGTAGGTACTTATTATAAAGGGATATTTTTACAGTTCCCAAAGTTAACCAATTACAAGGTTTAGTTACATAAAGGTATGAAAATGTATTTATATATTATAAGATAATATAAACTTTCCTAGTGATGGGTTACAACTACAAAACATTATGTAGCACTGATACAGTGTATAGAAAATATCATTACAAAATACAGAGCCAGTGAAAATCAGTTGTCACTTCAGATGACACTGCCAACAATGAAATTACAAAATAAACTGCCAACAGAAAGCCTAGTACTGATAATAGAAACCATATTGCCTGTAAGAAGCAAGTAGTGACACAACAATACTACATTACCTTATGTAAAAGCTATAATGAATCAAACAGGCATACTGAAAACAGAAAACTACTAATGACCTTAAACAACATGCTGAAAACAGAAAACTGCTAATGACCTTACCAAACGGCATACTGAAGACAGAAAGAGCTGCTAATGACCTTAAACAGCATACTGAAGAACAGAAACTGCTAATGACCTTAAACAGCATACTGAAAACGAAAGCTGCTTTAATGGGTTTAAACAGCATACTGAAAATGAGAATGATTAGCTAATGGGCCAATGGAAACAGCATGCTGAAGGCAAGTCTGCTATTGACCCAAACAGCATACTGAAATACGGAGAATAGGCTTAGCTAATGGGTGAATAGGCAATACTGAGAGAACAGAGAGAAGACTGCTAATGGGCCAATAGACGGCATACTGAAGACAAGAGAGACTGCTTCTAATAGTATGGAAAACCAGTACTGAAATGAGCAGCTACTGCTGTAAAGACAATTATACTGAGAGGAGCAGGAGCTGCTAATGAACCCTAAGACAAACATACTGAAAACAGAGGAGCTGCTAATGGGCCAAAAACAGCATACTGAAGAGCAGAAGGCTGCTAATGGGTAATGAACAGCATACTGAAGACAAGAAGGCTGCTAATGCCCTAAGACAGCATGCTGAAACCGGGAGACTGCTGATGCCCTAAGACAGCATGCTGAAGAATGAGAGCACTGCCTAATGCCCTAAAGACAGCATACTGAAGACAAGAGAAACTGCTAATAAATTTAAGATGGTATACTGAAAACAGAAGAAAACTGCTAATAACCTTAGATGGTATATACTGCCAAAGAAAAAAATATAACAATATGAATAGGAGACCATCAACAGAGACAAGTAATGATCTTGGGATGCACTGTCAACATAAAGGTGGTAATGACATGATATACTTCCAAATTAAAACTTGTAATGACCTTGAGTGAAGCTGCCAACAGAGGAACTATTAATGACCTTAGATACACTGTGTACAGCAAGCTATTATAATGCCATTATCCACACACACTGTCAGTAGAAAACTAAAATGACCTTAA